>NW_004567115.1:8018476-8027297 GCF_000260355.1 Condylura cristata | reverse complement strand
GAAGCTATGGATGTTTCCCTCAGAACTGCAGTGATGAAGGTGGCATCTCTCCCAGTGAAGTCATCAGCAAAAGGCCTACTTGAATTTTTTATTCCTTTATCATCTCCTCCATCTTTCTCGGGTCATCTGCTTAGAGTCAGATGGAAGGTGAGCTGAAGGAAACAATCGTTTCTTTTTCAAGGGCTTCTCTTCCTTTTTCTGTCAATGGGCTGACTTGACATTTTGTTGGCAGTCTTCAGAGTACTTCATGCTACTTTAGGAAACACTGAAGGTGATTTATAGGTTCTCATCACATATAATAAATAGTTTGCCAAAACAATCTCTCTTGAAATTGTCCATAGTATCCAGATTGGGTGAGACACTGTTTTTTCCTCTGTTGGCTTTCCTGGGAGATATTAGCAAATGATTATAAAGACCATAGGAAATGAAGTGCTGGTTCAGTGACCATAAATCACTGATGGTCTATGACAGACTTGTCATTGCTCAAAAAATATATGTTCCAGAAATGACAATATACTGGCATATGTTACTTTTCTCCATCTACTTTAATTTCTAGAAGTTAAAAAATTCTTGGCCATATCTGACGTGGTGAATATTGGCAGTTTTTGCCTCCCACCATCTGTTTGTCAGTAAGCTAGCAACATGAGTCTGTGTCCCTCTGGGAGCACCCCCATCCCCCCCATCCCCCCACCCAGTGCCTGTGTTTGGGTCATACAGCCTATGCCAGCTCCAGAGAAGGGCAGTCCTAGGGGTAAATCAGTAAGCACACTACATTCCCTGGCTTCATCAACTGGCTGGGGATAGTCACATGAGTCTAAAAGATGCTTCGAGGGCTTCTGGGAAAGAGACAAGTATGTTCATTTCTGGATCTAAACTGTAAAATGAATAGAGTTTGAGACTCTTTGTCACCATCATGTTATGACACAGAACCTGGGACAAAAGTTAAGTCAGAAAGAAGGCGAAATGTAAAGAGAAATGGATTCTTGACACAATAACGTTGGTGCCTTTAAATTTAGTTATAACTGAAACCACCCACATTCGTGGACTTTCAGTTAAAGGAGAAAAAAATTTCTTTCTTGTCTGTCTTCTACTTCAAAGCCAAACCAAACAAAAAATCTTGAGCACCCCAACCATGTAACCTAATTTTAGGTTTGAAAAATACATACAGTGAAGGTAAAAGTTTAACTGAGGAAAAAAAAAAAAAAACTTGTATTTCCAGATTCTTATAGTAGCTAAGATATCTTGGGCACACTCCTGCTTCCCAAGAATGTGTGTTTCTTTACTGGACTGACTAAATAGATGGACACGGAAGGAAGCTTACAAAACAATTCATGTCCAAAGTTAAGGAAATTCTGGGTTTCAAAGCAGCAATCATTGGAATGTGGAATCTTCAGGATGAATATGGCCATCAATATCAAATGAGTTGACGCTAAAGGCTGAGCCACAGAATAAAGTGCCTGTAGCCCCCACTGACCAGACTCTTGTCAAGATAACCTGTCTCCCAAAACAGAGAATAGACAAAACCTTAGGACAACTTCTCTGCACCTCCATAGCTCCACATGTCAGAGGTACCCCTGGAATTGTAAACAGCCAGATTCAGGACCCCAGGGGTCTTCCTGCCTCCAAGAGGTGTGAGGTGTGAGCTGAATTTATGAATTCAGTGTGAATTTATGGAAGGAACTCACACAGAGCCCAAGGCCCATGGCAGGAAGAAGATTGCTGCCTCCTGACACTGGCAAGTTAGGCAACTCTTTTCAGAGGAAGGAAAGCCAGGGACTCCAAGAACAGAGTCCTCTGAAGACCTGGAAATGAAAAGGGAACCTAGAGTAGAGCCAGAAGACTCCACAATGTCAAATTGAGCAATGTTTTGTTCTCATACTTGCAACCTGTTCCTTAGCAGCCTCTGTTCCAAGAACTCTGTGGTTTCTGTCACATCAGAGATGGGTCAGGGACTCCTTTGTACAAGGGTGGGAGTTAGTGTGAGCAAAGGGTTAGCATGATTGAAAAAACAAAGACAAGGAGGGATGCTTTGGGTGAGACCAGCAGTCAGTTCACCTCAAGGTGAACCTTCTCAGATATGGGCAAGGCTTCCACACATCCCTAAGCTTCCTTCTCTGGACTAGACTGGAATTCCAACACTGAAGTAGAATTTTTTTAGCTTCTGACTTTAGTCCTATTAAAATACCAATCTTTATGTGGAGAAAGTAACTCCAATGTGAAACTGCTCTCAGTCATTTGCTCCTGTTTGTGAATATGTCACCAGAGAAAAGAGTATTAGTAGGAACAGAAATACATGAAAAGTTGAGCAAATGGAATGTCACTGATGGGGTGGGAGGGCTGGTCAGTTGCACATAGTGGAGTGGGAAAGATCTAGATTCAAATCTTGATCCTACTACCTACTATTACCTTGGGCTAATTATTTCACTTTTTTGAAGTTCAACTTTCTTTAGGAAATGGCAATATCTCCAGGCCTTTCATCATTGCATTCTGTCTTGACTACCTATGTATTTCTTGTCATATCTCTGGCTAACTCCCATCCATGTCAGATATCATCCATACCACCCCCTCAGAAAGATAGGATTGGGGAGGTGCCCTTGTCCGGGTCCACATCTACTTATATAAAGCAGAGGCTACTTCCTGTTTTCTCTGACTGTCTCCACTAACGTGAGTGGAGGTCTGAAGACCCAGAGTCTGCATATTACTCATTAGGGCTTCTAGGCCCTAGCGACTGAAAACAGAGTGGAATCTGAAAGGTTTTCCCTAGTAGAAATGGTACACTGGGCCTGGGGGGGAGAAAGGGGAGGTTGTAGGAGCTCCCTATAGACTGTCCTCTAGCACATGGGGAAACAGTGCAGACAGGGTTAAGAGAGAGCTCCCTAAATGGTTTCCTAATGCAGAACAAAAGCATAAATGGAGAAAAGGGAGGATCATGGTCCTATTCTTAGAGTTGAATTCAAGGTCAAAAATATTACATGTGAGCAGAAATGGTCACTTTGGAATGATAAAAGCTACAATACACAGTAGAGATAATGCTGTCATGAACAATTAAGAATCAAATAACAAAGCATCAACATTTGCAATGTAAAATCACAGGAAATACAAAGAGAATGTGAGAAAAATATAAAAGTAGTAAGAGGTTTTAATATACCTCTTTAGATCCTTGACAGATAAAGTATATGAAAATAAGTAGGGATAGAAAATGCATGAACAACAAAATTAAAATTATGTCTTTCTAGGTTTCTATGGTGCATTTATAAAAATTATCATCTTTTAGGCATAAATTCCAAGAAACTGTTATAATGCAAGCTACATGCTAAGACTGCAATACAATGAAACAATCAGTAATAAACATAGAAACAGAAAAGCCAAACAGTTGGAAATTAGGGGAAAGTATCTCTTCTAACTAACTATTGAGTCAAAAATAATGGATAAATTGCAATTGTCAACTATCTAAAATATAAAATAATAGCCTTACAAATTAGAACTGGAATACATTCAAAATTGTACCCAGAGGGAAATTCATAACCTCAGACCTTTATATTATAAAACACAAGAATGAAAAAAAAGCATTCAACATAGAAAGTTGAGGGAAAGAAAAAGTTTAGAGGAAATACAAACTCAAATTCAATGAGTTTGTGATCAACAAATAGAAGAAGTGTATTAAGATCAGGTACTTTGGTGAAAAAAATCTCTATAACTAATATACCATTAAGCAATCTAATAAAGAATTAAAGAGAAAAGTTATACAATTTGAAATAAATAAAGTAGAAAATGTAATACATTAAAAATCCAAAAATAAATAGAATGTCTTTCCAACACTGCATTACTAACTGAATATGTGAACAGAATAGGTAGTTTTTAAAGAAAACATAAATTACAAACTCTCAAAGTAAGGAGAAAATCCTGTTAGAAACTAAGAAATTAAGAAAGAGGTCAACAAAATAGCCTCTCAACATCCCACGTATATCTAAAATTCTACACCGCTATGATGTGACAAATCCTAGCAAATACTTGAAGGACAGATGATCCTCATATTTAAAGAAAAAAAATCAAGTCCTGAAGCTGGTCCAAAAGAGGAGATTAAAGTCCTTACCACTGGACTCAAGAAGTAACTGATTTGCATTTTAAGAAGATCATGTAGGATGGGAGAATTATCCCGTCCATAATTGGAAAATAGTGTCTTACTCTCACACCACAATTCTATCCTCCTTCACTAGCACCTGAGCTGTCAGTCACAGCATTGGAAAGTTGACTCTTGGCTGCAGTGGGGATACCATGAGAGCAGTGTAGCTGACGCTGGACTGTCTTTGCTGGCCTGCACCCTTCCTGAAGCAGCAGAAGGCATCTGTGGCCTGTTAAAATCAGGTGGGCACAATTGCCAGGTTGAGCCTGTCCAGAAAGACAGATTTTGTACTTCACAAGCGGTTAAGGTTCTTATGCTACTTTTGCAGAAATCCAAACTGGAAACTGTGAACATAACTGAAAATAAATACCCACTCAAAGGAATGTCATGGACCTGCATCAAAAATTTGGTGAACTGTTATATGTCTTTCATAGGAAAATTAAGATTAAAATTTTAAGTTATGGGAATTCTGTTTCTGTAACAAAAATAGCTTTTAAGAAATAAACTCTCTTGCAGAAAACAATTACAAACTTAGGGGGGAAACTAATCTACCTGACAACATTTAAGAGCAAATAAAAAGCTGGCAGAAACTGGAGAAGCCTGATAAGAGGGAGCAGCCGTGGTTGTTTTTGGTACAGATTTTCATATCTGTAGGTGATTTCCCAATCCATACAGAGTGGAGTTGAAAGTCAAGCAAACATGCACAGTGCTGTAGCCAGAGGACTCAGGATGCCATTCAGAGTGGCTGGAGAGCAAAGGCACTAAAAAAGCAAAGCTCTGTGGTCTGCACAGAAAGGCTGCCCAAGTCATCAATTAGCAAATGAATTACACAGGGATGGGAGAAAACTCCCAGTCTTGGCAAAAGCAATAGTTGGAAGGCAGTAGGAACTAAGTGCATATTTCAGTTGTTATCCACCACTAGAGAGACAGAATTTGGAGTTAAGTCCAACCAAAGTCTGTCTACAGAAGAAGATAAGTGAATCCAGAGTTTAAATCAATAATAAATAATACATTTTTAAAAAATATACAACCTACCAAGACAGACAATTTAATATAAAATATGGGTAGTCCTATATCTACTTGAGATACTGAATTTATAATTTTTAAGATTCCTACGAAGGAAATTTGAAGAGCTGTTGGTCTCACTGGTAGATTAATAAACGAAAGAATAAAATGCCATTTGATCATCTCAACAAAAGCAGAAAGTTATTTTTTTTAATATAATAGTTTATTTTTAGATCATTTTGCACATTTTTCCATCTCAGTTGTAATCCCCTTGGGCTTCCTATCACCAAATCACCCATCACCAAAGTGCCATCACCAAAGTCCAGTGCATTTCCCTCTACCCACTGTTTTTGATCCCATCCCCCACTCCACCCCCATAAAATGTCTCTGGTATATAGTTGTCATTATTATTGTTATTTTCTCTCCTGGTCTGTTATACTCCTGCTATGAGTGAAATCATCCAGTATTTTTCCTTTTCTTTCTGGCTTATTTCACTAAGCATAATCCCTTCCAGCTCCATCCATGTTGCTGCAAAAGGCATGTGTTTATTTTTTTGGTTGCTGAGTAATATTCCATTGTGTTTATGTACCACATCTTTTTAATCCAGTCATCCACTTTTGGGCATTTGGACTGTTTCCATGTCTTCCCAATTGTAAATAATGCAGCAATAAACATCAGGGTGCAAGTATCTTTTTGAATCAGTGTTTTTGTGTCTTTTGAGTAGATACCTAGGAGTGGGATTGCTGGGCCATATGGAAGTTCCATGTTTAGCAGTTTGAGGAAACTCCAAACAGTTTTCCATAGTGGTTGTACTAGTTTGCATTCCCACCAGCAGTGCAGGAGAGTTCCTTTTTCTCCACATCCTCGCCAACATTTGTTGTTGTTAGTTGTTTGAAGATGTGCCATTCTCACTGGGGTGAGGTGGTATCTCATTGTGGTTTTAATTACATCTCCTTTATTACAAGTGATGTTGAACATTTTTTCATATGCTTGTTAGCCATCAGCATTTCTTCTTTGGAGAAGTGTCTTTTAGCTCTTCTGCCCATTTTTGATGAGGTTGTTTATTTTTGTTGAGTTTCATCATTTCTTTGTATATCTTTATGATCAATCCTTTATCGCTAGTTTTGTGTGAGAATATTTTTTCCAGTCAGTGAGATGTCTGTCTTTTGTAATGTCTCTTTTGCTGTACAGAAGCTGTACAGAAGCTCTTTAATTTGATGTAGTCCCATCTATTTATCCTTGCCTTCACTATTGTTGCATTGGGTGCTGTATCTTTAAAGATGCAGCTGAAGTGTATATGTCGTGTAGTGTTTGGCCCATCTTTGCAAAAGCAGAAAATTATTTAACAAAATTACATCCATTAATATCTATAAGGAAACTAACAATGGCAAGGGATTTAAAAACTATAATTAACATCAGTAAACCCACACTCAACATTACATTCTATCATCCTGTGGGAAAAGACTGTATACTTCTCCTTATGACTGGAAGCAAAGTAAAGATGTCCTTCTGCTAATACTTCAACATTGCACTAAAATATTAGCCAGTGGAATAGAATTTAAAAAAAAAAAGGAAAAAGGAAAACTAGGCACAAATGCACAAAATGACATGATTGTATAGAAAATCTTATGAAATCTGCAATGAAATTGTTACAGTTGACAATTAAATTTAGCTAGTACCTAGCACTCAAATTCAATACACAAAAATCAAGTACAGCAGCAAGCAATTGTAAAATGAACTACAAACATTTTAATTGTAATATAATAAAAAAAATTTTCAGAAATAAACTTAACATAGCATATACAATGCCACTGCCCATTTTAATGACTGCATTATTTTAAGGGAAATAATAGGATCTGGAAGTAACAAGGTCAAATGGTAGAACTTAATCACCAGAAACAAGGCTGGTATAATCACCATACTGGGACCCTGAGATAAAGTGGCTATCAGAAGGTTTTGACTCTATGGGACTTTTGGTAATGGCTATTTGATCACAGCATCCTTAGGAAAGAAATAGGTCTGCTAAATAATTAATGTGTCTATATAGCTCAAAATACTCTTGGCCTGTCAGGAAGAAGCCTGATGAATCATCTTATGAAAACTTCAAGACTACACTGCTACATAGGTGGTGGTTAACGGTTTGGATATAAGGCATGCATTTGGAAAACAAAGGGTTAGTGACCAGAAGATCCAAGAGGAAATTGTGTAGACACACTTTTGTAAGTGAACATGAAATATGGATATTTGTGTCCTAGGTGATTGTTCACACAGAGGAGGTTGATGGACCAGGTGGCTAAAACCAAACCTGTTGATGTCTTTTTCCAGTTACTGCAGCACTTGCTTAATGGTCACCTGAAGATAGTCACAGGGATATAAGTTATGCCCACCAGGCTTAATCTACGCACACCTGCTGCTGTTTGGTAACTTGTCAACAGCAGCGCTAAATGCTGGAAAACCAATAAGGCACCATGCCCAGGGGAACCATCTGGTCAACTAATGGTTGGGTGATTATAAAGTTGCCCTTCCATCATACAAGGACAACAACTTGACCTCACTGCAACAGGCCCTTCCACTGAATATAGGTCAGCCTATCATCTCCACAGACACCTAGGAAATATTCATTCACTGCTCATATTCACAGCATTGGTTCTGACCAACAACTCATTTCCACAGAAATGCAACAGATGCTCATGGAATTCAAATGATTCTTACCACATACCTAGAAACAACTAGACAGAATGTTATAAAGTCCTGTCAAAGACTCTTTATGGAGTCAATTGGAATGGTGCTTTTGAAACTTCATCACATATATGGAAGATTTCCCATCATTAGGAGACATGTGACTAAGAATCAAAAGGTAGAAGTACGAATCAGCCTTCTCATTATCATATTTGTAGAAGTATTACTTTCTGCCACTCCATCTTTGGGCTCTACTAGTTTTGAAAGTCTGCTCCCCAGTCTGTCTCTGGTGATCCTCTCAGTGTCCCAGAACCTCTGGCTTGTAGCCCAGTTCTGTATGCATAAATAAATAAATCTTTAAAAAAAAAAAGTTTTAGCTGATTCCCTGGTGGCTTGAGAGTTTTATGGTCAGGGAGTGAGCTGACCCATCTATAGCACAGCAGAGCTCTCTGGTCTCTCTTGCTGCTCCCCTCGGCAGTTTATTTCAGTAGATCTGCCCATTCTGCTCTTCACTCTGTCTCTGGTGAACTCTCTTACCTATACCCCAGTTCTACAAAAGAAGTATCAGATTCCAAGAGGGAAATCTTGTCACTTGTCACTGAGTGACACATTTGTGAAATGGCTTCTTTGAATTGGAAGTCAAGATTGAGACCTGGTCATGGTGGATTCTGCACCCAAGTGACCCAGTGGGCAAAGGAGTCAATTTCTCTTCTGCCTGGAATTATTTCCCTCACCATAGAGGGGAAATTGAGCTGCTGTGGGAACTGTTCATGGCTGGAACCCAAGCAAGGTGGATCTACTCCACTCAGTAATGGTACAGGTCCTGTTAGAATAGTAAGGATTCAGATTGTCCAAGTAAACAGTCTTGTCCACTATTGTTAAGCCAACAGAACTCTTATAGAATAAGGGTTCTGAGAAATAAGACTGATGTTTCCTTTCATATTAAGAGCACAAGAGAAAATTGATGTTTCAAGTGTAGCTTGGCATTAATATAAAGTAAATAGGTTATTTGCT
>NW_004567115.1:8015580-8017886 GCF_000260355.1 Condylura cristata | reverse complement strand
GGGCACCAAAGCCAGGATGCCTGGCGCCCAGGTAAAGCCAAGGACATGGAGATGGAGATGAAGCTCACTAGAGAATCTCGACCTCTCAGATTCTATTCAAAGTCAACAAACCTGGGCTCACAAGGAGTGCGCCCCTTCCAGGGAGAGGCTGTCTATATCTGGACAGTCTCCACCAGCATAGGGCAGCTGCTCCACTGCCCACCTGTGCCTATGCAGGTGCTTCTTTCCACCTTCTCCCTCTGCAGGACAGCAGCCTCCTGCCTGCCAGTGACCTGCACCATACTGTGACCTCATTGTACTGACCTCCCTCAGGGGAGGCCTCTTCCTAAGACTGCCTGCCTGCGACCATGCAGGCCTCTTTCCCTGCAAACCTGCCCCTTTCAGGGCAGCTCTTCCTGCCCACTTGCACCTAACCAAGTGTCTTCCCCTCTCCCGTCTCTTTCTAATAAACTTCCTCTTTAACTATAACTGAGTCTCTGTCTCATGAAGAATCTCGCTGTGTGTTGCTAAAAGGGGAGCTCTGGTGAAACCTTTCCCAGAGTGAATCCAAGAACCCTGAACTCAAAAGATAACATCACTGAGATCCAGTTCTTGTCTTAGTCCTTGCAGACAGGCTGTCTTATATATATATACACACACACATATATACATATATATGTGTATATATATATACACACACATATATACACATATATATGTGTATACACATATATATAAAGGGGGCCACAGACTGAATGGTTTAAATGAAAGTCACTGTGCTAGAGGCCAGGAAACCCAAGGTCAAGCAAAAGTTCAGGTTCTGGTAATGTTACAGGGTACCCCAATGTGAATTGGGTTGCCTGTATATAGGTCTTCACCCGCGCGCTTACAATTCAATCGTATTATGGACACACTCAAAAGGTTAAATAATGGATTTATTTATAAGGAGAAAGGTAAAGGAATAACCCAGGGAAAGAGGGAGAGAAACACAGGCTAACTAGGATGTCCTACCAGTTCTGCTGACTTGGACTCCACCGGCACGCTGAAAACCGATTGAGCGCCAAAACGATCAGCTGTGAACCACCAAGTCTCCCCCCAGAGCCCACATGTCCAGTTTTACCCCAACCTGGCTGCTCAGCTCCGCCCTCACACCCCAGCTGCTTCTCCTTGGTAATGATGGGATTTGGAGTTCCAGCATCTGGAGTGGGGGCGGAGGCCATGAAACCTGTACCTGTTACAGTAAGAGTCCAGTTCCTGTCCTTCTGCTCTGTTCCTATGTGGCAGAAGAGGCAACTGAAGACACTGGGGCATCTTTTATATAAGGTCACTTATCCCATTCTTGAGGACTACACCCTCATGACCTAATTGTTTCCCAAGTATCGCACATACAAATACCATCACATCAGCGATTAGATTTTAACATATAATTTTAGTGTGGGGGAGGGGTGGGGCTCAAACTTTCCATCTTTACCAGTTCCCAAGTGGCTGTTTCCTCTAGCTTCACCACATAACTCAACTCAGGATCTTCCAAACAACTAGAAATATGAACTGAACTGAAGTGATTAGTTCCTTCCTCAGGCAGAAGGAAGAAGCTCTTCAATGACAGAGGGGATGCTGAAGGGGCATCAGTCAGAAATGTTCTAGTCTGAAGGATAGTTCTGCTTAGAGGAATGTTCTAGCAATGGGGGTTAGACCAGATGACCCCTGAGGTCATTCTAGCCCCACTAAGGTGAGTCTCTGAAGCCAACTGCTACTCCATTCTTCTCCTTTCCTCTTCCCCAACTGCCTCAAGTGTCCTAATCACTAATAAGATTTAGTGCTATGAAAAACAGATGGTAGGTTGTGCTCTAGAAACCAAAGATTAAAAGTACTTTGCTATGAGGCATGCATGGAAATATCTTTCCTTATGCCAAAATGTCACATTAATTTGTTTTATTTGCTTTGCTACTTCTGGGTGGAAAAGCACAACAGTATTCCTCACATGCCGACATCATGAAAGACAATACTGCATCTCATTCATAGGTAAAAATGACCCATTAAGGAGTTACTCCCATGATCACCTCTCTGGTCTCATAGAAGAGCAAACAACTTTGAGATAGTAAGTGATTCACCCAAGCTTCATAGCTAATTAGTAACCAAGTAGAAACTTGAACCCAATGAGACTAACTCAAAATCTATGGCCATGTGCTTCCAAATTGGAATGTCCTGATGCAGTTGGTGCAAGGAGTAACCTTGGGGTATAAAGCTCTGCTCCACCGCCTCCCAGCAGAGCAGCTGCCTCTGGCCAGGCAATAAACAGGGAGACCTGCAAGATTTGTTCATTTCAT
>NW_004567115.1:8011415-8014860 GCF_000260355.1 Condylura cristata | reverse complement strand
CAGTATTTTTCTTTTTCTTTCTGGCTTATCTCACGAAGCATGATCTTTTCCAGCTCCATCCAAGTTGCTGCAAAAGACATGTGTTTCTTTTTTTGGTTGCTGAGTAATATTCCATCGTGTATATGTACCACAACATTTTTATCCAGTCATCTACTTTTGGGCATTTGGACTGCTTCCATGTTTTTCCAATTGTAAATAAAACAGCAATAAACATGGGGGTGCAGGTATCTTTTTCAATCAGTGTTTTTGTGTCTTTTGAGTAGATACCTAGGAGTGGGATTGCTGGGTTGTAGGCAAGCTCCATGTTAACACCCAAACTGTTTTCTTACCTTCTAAAACTAGAAACTCTGACTTCCTGTCCCCACAGGACATGGCAGTTTCACTTAGAGTAGTTCATGGACCAAGAAATGAAATATTCTCCCAGAAAAATCAGGAAGCTACTGCCAGTAACGATTACAGTAGAAACAGCACTACAGACTATTGTGCATCCAAGCTTTTGCTAATTCTCTCTAGAGAAGGTACATTATGTTAGTTTATCATTTTAAATAAATTCTCAACAAACTATTTACCTGTCAGTCGGTATCTGTGGAGACTGTTTTTGTAACATCAGATAAATGAGCAATTAGAGACTTTAAAAGGCTCTTAAATGTAGTGGAGCTTGTAAACCTGAACTCCTAGGGATGGTAAATGTCACATCAAATGTCTTCAGTACACACTCCCTGTTTTCCTTTTGTTTCAACAGCTGGAATATGGCATTCCTTATCCTAGTTTGAGGATGCCAGACTAGGTATGTGTTCCAGAAGGATGTAATGGAAGAACAGAGGACCTAGGACAGATGTTGCTTGGTTTCTAGGCCCAGCTGTCCCCAAACAACCTTGACCATGCCAACATTTCTTGCGAATAAAATGAGAGTGTGGGAACTATAATGTTGTTATGAGTTAGTCACACACCAACATGGTTTCATGAGTGATCCTTTTAATGATGCACAGATTCATTCTTTACAATTCTCAGGCAGGTTCCCACACAAGGGCAAGTTTAGCCCTCAATAAATGTTCGTTACTATTGTCCTTAGCATTATTGTTAGATGAAGTAAAAAAAAAAATTATTCATAATAAAATAATCAGAGCCAGGATCTAAAATTCCACTGTTAGAAACTCCCTTTTTGGCTTTAAGGATTTTTAAATATCTCAGCAGCAGAAATGCTGTAAGATGTAATGATGTAAATGATGTAAGACAATAGACTGCTTCAAAAAAGTAGAAATATTTTTAATAAAACTCTTGAATGAGCCCTTATTTACAAATGATGGCTATGGAGTTCTTCTGGATTGAGTGAGGGAATGAGACAGGGGGTGGGCAGGAATACCCAGGACTTCCTCTACTTGGCATTGGCTTTGCCCTCATTTGGGCAGTCAAGCACTGACTCTAAAACCTTGGATTCTTCAGAAGATCATCAAAAATGCATTTATTTTAACCAATCTCCAGTCCCACTGTTCATGGATTAAAAGAGTCAATAGAGCTTAAGACCAGTGGTTGGGAATGGAGAATAATGGGGTGGATACAAAGGAGGCTAGACTCTAGAGCACAAGGGGAAGAATGAAATGAATCTTTTCTGAGAGCCTCTTGTCCACTATGATTTTGTTAGATTCTTTAAACTGGAAGTAAGATAAAAACATTTAAAATAGACATATTTTTAAAGGTCCAGCCCCCAACCTGTGGCTTTCTAAAGCCAATCCCTCTACTGAGCACCAGATCCCACCCCCACTTCTCTGTGGCCACAGCAATTCTCCCCTCTCTCCGAGCTCAGTCATCTCCCACTTAGACCTCAGTCAAGCCTTCCTAACTGCTTTCCCCTCCCATCCACGGTGTGCTATCAACGCTGACACTGCCATGAAACTTGTGATAGCTCCCCACACTGCTTTGCGGAAAGCTAACACCCTCCAAGAGTCACATGATCCAGGACTGACCCCGTCTGATCTCATCTCCAGTTCACTCTCTCTGCGGCAGACATGCCTGCCGAGCTTGGGCAATGCCAAGCAATCTCCTGCCATAATGCCTTTGGCTGTTCCCACTTCTCCAGATAGCCACAAAGCCAACATCCTCCTTCCTGCAAGCCTTCTTTCCAGTGTCCTCTTCTCTTTGTGACCAGTTTTCTTAGTTAACACAGCTGTCTGCCCATCCACTAGGACCTTGCAATTTCCCTTCCTGTTATGCAAGCTCATCTGTCAAAGTTCTAACACTCAGTAAGTAGCTCAGAAGCTCAACCTGATTTGGAAATGGAATCAGGGCCAATGTAATTAGTTAAGATGACATCAGACTGGAGGAAGGTTAGTTCCTAATCCAATATGACTGGTGGCCTTATAAAAAGGACCACTAGGACAGATGTACTCAGAGGGAGAAAACCATGGGAACACTGGAATTATGCTTCCAAAGCTGAAGTAACTTGGGGAGAGACCTGGAAACCCAGAGTCCCAGGCCTTAGAGAGCTCCTGAGCCTGCCAACACCTTGATCTTGGGCGCTTGGCCTCCAGAATCTAAGACAATACATTTCTGTCATTTACGCCACTCCATTTGTAGCTCTTAGTTTCAGCATCCCTGCAAACCCCTGCTGTCACTTTCTTCCACGGAACTTTCTAGCTTATCACAAATTTATTCATTGATTTCATTGAATGTCTACAGGCCATCTCTCCTTCTAGATTATAGCTTCTGAAAGGCAGGTGTCTTGGTCTCTCTTGTCCACTGATGTGCTCCATGGTAAACGGCAAATGAGTGTGTTTGAACTCATGAATAATAAGTACATTTACCTCTTTTCTTCTTGGGATAAAAACCACCACAAAAATCTACTTTTCTCTTTTGTGCTTAGTTTTCATATGTACCTATCCCTGCCCGAAGATCCTACACCCTCTTTCCAGGCCCTTCTACTGTTCCCCCCCTTCCTTAACAGTAACAGCAAATTTGTTTTGGTCTTATAGTGAGAGCGTGGCCCCAAAGCATTGAGTAATAATCTTGTTGACCTATTTCATCCTCATCATAGCCCTATGAAAGAGACACTATAGTCCCATATTGAAGAGGAAGAAACTGAGGTTCATACCAGCTAAGTAACTTGCAAGCAGCATTTTGTGAATAAATTACTCATGTCACCCCCTCACACATACCACCACCACCACCCATTCTCAGTTGCACGGCCACCTCCAAGGTGCAGGAGCTGCACCTTCACCTATGAATGGTGAGCTCCCAGGCTACTCTGGACACACTGTAACAGGGTGGTCCCTAGGAAAAAGGGAAGTTCCAGGTTCCCTACCCACCCAGAAGGAGGGTAGCTGAGCAGAGAAAAAGGAGAGAGGAGAAGGAAATGAAGCAGGATGGAGAAGGAGGAGCCCTAAGGAAGCCACATGGAGCAGCAACCATGTGAAGAAGAAACCGTGCTTGTTTCCTGACCCTGGACTGG
>NW_004567115.1:7965416-8011163 GCF_000260355.1 Condylura cristata | reverse complement strand
ATATTGTATATTTACTGTATTAAAGTCCCCTTTTCATTAAAGTTTTATATGTTTTGTCTTGTTGCGGCAGATGGCAGAACCCACTTAGAGCAGGAAGGTTTTGGGGCTTCAGGGGTGCCCCTCCCCCTGTCTTCTAACAGATTTGCTGCCCTATAACAACACCACAGGTATGCCAGACACAGCACAGGTATGTCATGAGCATGAATGAGCTTTCAGTGTGACTACCATCTACCCCAACACCTTCCTTTCCCCTCCCTCCCCCATGGAACCCATGTTAACACCCCACAGACCACCCTGCTATGATGCATACGCCTTCACACAGATACTTGTACATCTGTATGTAATATATGTCCACTTTGGATGACTACATGGCATCATAATATATTCAATCTTATGTGCTTATTGGGTATTAAATTTAGTGCCAGGATATTTTTTTTTCTTTTTGTTAGTGTTACTACATTAACTGTCCTTGTAAGAATAACAGCTAGATAGATCTCCCAGGAGTGAGGTTATTAAATTTAAAAGTGAATCTATATATGCTTCACTTTTACAGGGTAGCCCAGAGTGGACTTGGGCTGCCTGTCTGTGGGGCCTCACCCGGGCACTCAAAATGTAATTTTCTGCAGGCACACACAGAAAAGGTAATGGGTTTATTTACAAAAAGGGGAAAGAAAAGGAAACAACTCAGGGAAAGAGAGAGGGATACAATTAGCTGGAATACTTTACCAGCACTGCTAAGTTGGAACTCTAGTCCCAAATTAACACTGCTAGCCCCTAGTGACTCAGCCTGAGAGCAGTTGCTCCAGAGAAAGAGAACCATTACCTCTCCAGAGTGACAGTTAGAAAACCACTTACTATTTATCCCCCAGAGTCCCAGAATTCTTACTAGCTCCGCCCTTGGGCCCTCGCAGTTCTCTCCTTGGTACTGCTGGGAGTTGTAGTTTTCCAATCATTGAAGTAGGGGATAGAGTCCAGAAAGCTGGAGTAGGAGGTGGGGTCCACAAGACTCTTCAGAGTTCCTTTAGAACATCCTTCTCCTTAACATTACCATGAAAATTTTCAAACATGTAAAAGTAAAAGACATAGTAAGATGAACCCTTATGAACCAATAGGCCAGCTTCAGCATCTGTCACACCTGAGCAATCTGCCTTTATCTATATCTCTATCCACTTCCTCACAGACTACTTTATTTGGAGGGAAAAACAGTTATTTTAGAAAACCTAAAAAATTAATAATCATTTCTCCCTATCATCCAGTTCTTTAGGCGGTATTCAAATTCCCTCAATTGAATCATAACATGAAAATATTTTTACAGTTTGTTCAAATCAGGATCTAAATAAGGCTCATACCTAACAATTGTAAATATGTCTCTTATCGCTGAAGTCTCTTTTAATTTATAAGCTGTAATGATACTGCTTGGATTCGTCTTTTCAGTAGAAGTTGCAAATAGATAAAAGCTTAATTCCACCTTCCATTTATTAGCTGGGATATTCTATAATGAGAAAATTCCCCTTATCAATTCATTCATTATCCTGAGGCACAGTTCATAAAAGGAAATCAAGGTAAGTTATTTTTCCCTTTCTTTCCCAAGTTTTAAAATGATGAGTCATTTCCTAGTAAATGAAGGTGTTGGGATTTTTGCTTTGTTTCAGCTACACGTATGTTGAAGGTTTTTAAATGTGAACAAAGAGTTAACAAACTCATTCTCTTTCACTAGGGAAAAATGACCTTGGGTTAACTTTTAGCTCTGTTCCCCGGGAAACCTAATAAAGGTGGAATGTCAGCTACGTTACCAGGCAACATTGCTTACTGTAAGACTGACCTCTAATTAGTAAACTACACTGGCCTGGGAAGACTGAAAGAACTATAAATACCTAGTGGGAACCAGTTTGAGCTTCTCTGAATACAATGCATTCTTATAAACTGGGTGTGTCCTTTGCTAGGGGCCCTGGAAGCTATCTGCAAGGAAGGAAATAAAAGATTTTGGTTTATATGAGGAATGAAGTTTATAAGCCAGTGTGGCCCCCACACCCATTTTCTTGGGCCAAGTTCTCAAAAATACAGATTATGAGGTACAGATGTATGCGCTGAGAATTTGTTGGAGAAGAAGAAAAAGTTAAACCATCCTAAGCTGCAGCTGTGAACCTCAAGTGAGCCCAGCAGGACATCCTAGGTTGACCCTTTCATGTTGTTGAGTCTTAGGAAGGGCTGTCCCCTGAACAGGCAATTGACCTGGGCCAGGCAGCTCCCTCCACTGAAAGTAAATACCAGAGAGGCATTCAGGTGTGAACTGGGCCCGTCCATACCCCATCCAGCCAGCGGAATGAGTATCCAGTCCTAACTGACATGCCCATTCCGTCACTGCAGCATCAAGTACCTGTTCGCTGAGCCTCATGCCTACCTCTGGCTCGCCACAGCAGATCCTGTGCTTCCTTTCTGCGCTGCATCCCCTAGCTAAGCCAAATAAACCGGTGTTCGATGGGATCTGTTGAGTCGTGTGAAACACAGAGCTTAACCCATGTTGACCTTGCATATTTCCTGCTCCAGAACCTGAGTCACCCACTTCTCCAAAAAGAGGTATCCCTTCCTTTAAGTGATATTCAGAGACCAAAATCTGGGAGACAAGGGGACTCATTACCACTGGATAATTCATGGTTTCTAGGCCTCTTCACTGGCTAGAACTCAAAAATACTTTTTTTCTTTTTAAGACAAAATACATCATGAGTTGATATTTCCAATTCAAATTCAACACTACAAAATTTTCTTAACTTCAGCAGACATCCATCTGTTTGTCTTTTCTCCCATGCCAAAAATTCTGATTCTCATTAACATCAACATAATTTCTCATTTGCTTTATTGTATAATATACACACAACACTTTTAGAATAACAATGTCAATACTACCATTAAGAATGTAATTACTGAAAGAATTTAAGATTTCAATTTTGTTTTGATATATGTGCTTGTTCCTAGGGATAAATCCCAGTGGAGATGCAGTGTCAAATTTAAAACCGTTTTAAACTAACTTAAAATAATTCCCCTTATGTGAAGAGAAGGGAACCCTCATCCACTGCTGATGGGACTGTAAGCTAGTCCAGGAAAACAGGATGATGAATTCTCAAAATATTATAAATAGATCTACCATAGGATCCAGCAATTCCACTCCTAGGTACCTACCTAAAGATGGCTAAAACACAAATTAAAAAGAATATACATGCTCATATCCATTGCAGCACTATTAACAATGCTCAAATTATGGGCACAATCTAAGTGCCAAAGGACAGAGGGCTATATCTACACAATGGAATACTACTCAGCTATTTAAAAAAAAAGATAAATACTTACCATTTGCAAAAAACACTGGGTGGATGGAACTGAAGGGGATAATGGTAAGCAAAATGTCAGAAGGAAAAGTATAAATATGTGGGATAAATGGGTGGTGTCATTTATATGTGGAATACAGAGAAACAAAACAGAGTCAGATTAAACCCAACTAATAGCAACCCCAGAAATCTGACTGAAGCAATGAGGCTTCCATGGGGGTGAGGGAAGCGAGCAAAGTGTGGAAGGACTCTAATGGCCCATGGTGGACTATGGGTCCCATAGTGATGGTGTGATGGTGTGATGTGATAACATACATCTGCAGGGAGATCATCCTATACCTTTGAATCACGTGCTATGTTGTGACCCAATATCACCTCAACAATAACAATAATTCCTTTTATGGTTATGGCAACAAATCAATTCACAGTTAGGTTTGTCGCCTTTTGCTTTAATTTTTAGGATTGCTTTTTTTAGTTTTTTTTTTTAAAAGATTTATTTATTTGTACATACAGAACTGGGGTACAGGCCAGAGGCTCAGGGGTGGCGAGAGGTTTCACCAGAGACAGAGTGGGGAGCAGAACAGGCAGATCAACGAAGTACACTGCTGAGGGGAGCAGCAGGCGGGTCAGCAGAGGTCTGCCGCGCCATGTGGTCACGTCCACAGCAAGCAGGAATCGAACTCATGCGGAAGTGGCTTTAGCTTCTCAGTGCTGTGCCTTAACCCGCTGCGCCACAAGGGAGGGCCTAGGTTTTCTTTTTTTTTAATTGTATAATTATATAAAGTATCTAAATGGTTTCCAAATCAATTCCATAAACTAAGATCTATTTTCCCCTCAACTTTTTTCCTGAACCTCCTCATAAATCTAAATTATTGTTTTATTCTTTCATATTCTCTGAAGATAAGCCAAAGACTTCCCTTCCTGAGATGAATGTTAGCACATTAGATGCACCTTTCTAGACATGAATGTTTGCACTTGGTACATTTTAGAAATAATTTTGAAAGCTAAAAATGAGCTCTTCCTCATTTTTCTATATAAATGCATTAGATAACGCTGAGTTGATGGACTTAAATTTATTTGATCAGTTCTCAACTGATGGATATTTGAACTATTTCTTATTTTGTGCTATTACAAACAGTGCTGGATTATAAAACATCATGAAGTAATCTTTTTCTATTTTAGTCACTATATCTATGGGACATATTCTTAGAATTGGACTTGTTTAATCAACAGATATAATTTTGAGAGTTATGTCAAATTTCCTTCCATAATGTTTTACTGCTTATAACATTCTCACCAATATTATATGACGTCTTTTCCACTATATTTTTGCCCAGAGAGTATATTCATTTTTTTGCAATTTTGGTGACCTGACTGGTGAAAAATGGTATGTGAGAGTAGTTTTATTATTGTATTTCACATATTATGAGCAAAGATATGTAACTTTATGTATGAATTAAGACTGTTAGCATTTTTCCACACTTTTCTTTTTGTTCATTTTTGATAATCGTCAATCTTTTCCAGCTAAAACTTTAGAAGTTCTTTAGATGGTGAGGATGTTAAGTCATTATCTATGATATAGGTCCTACATCATTTTGACTTTGTCTTCTGTTAATGGTTGGTGTGTTTGGTATATTTGTGGAGTTTTTGTTCCTTTGCGTTTGATTTATTTAGTCCTTTAAAATATTTTATTTTGCATGATCAAATTCATGTAAGAATTTTTTTCTTTTATGAGTTTTGTATTTTGCCCTAATTAAGGTTTTTGCAACTGCAAGGTTATAAAGCAACTAACCTTTGTTTTCTCCTATTACTTGTATCATTTTATCTTTTATCATATTTAAATCTCTAGCCCATTCAGAAAGTATCCTGCTGTCCTCCTAACCCATATATTAAATAATATATGTCACCAAGATGTTGAAAGAGAAGTTTTACATTATTTTACTACCAATATAAACACAATTAGCCAAAAGGAGGCGGCACTGAGAGAATCCCATAACACAGGCTGAGGACAAAGCACCCCTGCACCTCAGAGACCAACACAGACCACAGTAGAAGGAATTCCAAAGAGAGCCAGGCATTGGTGACAGAGGTGGGTGGAGAGAAATGAATGGAGGGGCATCCCAGGCAAGGAACACAGAGGTCAGGGGTGCCAGCCTAGCCAGGGCCCTGAGAGGGGCGAGCGGAGAAGTGGATCACATCACCCTGGTTCAAGTGAAGCCGTTAGCTGAGGCCATGACACACAGGCTGGAACCCCTGCAACAGGACAACAGAGAAACAATTCTGAATACTCTTCCTTCCCTACCCCCAGGACCTGTACTGACTCTTTGATGTACACTGACAACAGACAGACAATCATGTCTCAGATCTGGAACCCCAGAGAGATTGATCACCAGCACCATGAACTGCCCACCCCAAGTATGGCCAAGGCAATAGCTGGCCCCTCACTCCCCTCCTCCACTGCTAATACCATCGCGAATACCTACAGAAGCCAGATGGAGCCAAAAAAAATAAAATTACGCCCTAGAGCCACCTGCTGGAAAAGTACAAAATAAGCAGTTCAATTTTCTATACATTGCCAACATAGATTCTTTTTTAAATTTGAAGTAGAATTTGAAAAATCGACAGATGAAAATATATGTGTCTACCTAGGGATTTAGGTGTCTCACGCACCTGAATATCCATATTTCTCCCTGGAGAAGTTTTCAGACATTATTTTTAAAATAAGCATTCTGCTCCTTTCTCTCTCCTCTCCGTTTGGAGCAGCCACAGTGCATAAATTGTTTCTCATAATGGAACTTCATGACGCATACAAGCTCCTTACACTTTTTAAACTTTTTTTTCTTCTCTTGACAGTAATTTTAAATAATCTGTCTTTATACTCACAGAGTCTTTCTTCTGTTTGATCAATTTTGATATCTATCCTATCATATTTTTCATTTATTTTACTGTGTTTGACTCTAGAATTTTGGTTTGGGTTTTTCTTTTTCTTCTTCTTTTTTTTAATCTATCTGTCAAACTTATTGTGTTGGTCAGATATTGTTTTCATGATTTCATTGATTTGTCTGTGTTTTCCTGTAGCTTGTTGAGCTTTTAAAACAAAAGCATCCATTACTTTTTTTGGTTTACATTACCCAAGTCTATCTTTTTATCTTTTTCTACCTTTTTTTTTTTTAAAAGATATGTATATGTTGAGGAATACATCTTAGTTGAATTTTACTTTGCTAGTCAGATCATTTTATGGGTGAGTGAAGCTTATTTACCTTTTTTTTTTTTTTAGCAGTTGACCTGAGTTCTATCACAGTCTTTGGCTATATCTTTGTTTTTACTGTATATACAAAGACTATATTCAAACTATGTGCCCTATTTTACATATTCTCTCCCCTTTTGAAATATATCTTTTTGCATTTAAGATTTTTTTTCCCTAATGGTTATTACACCAAATTAAAATTCTACAATTCACTTCTATTCTTCTTACTGAAAGGTAAAGTCTAATTCTTCCCCTTAAATTTGGTCTGGTTTTAGTGATCAATAGGATGCGCATAGGCAGTATTACAAAAATATCAAGACTAGATCATAAGAAGCCTTTCAGCTGCCACATAGATCTCTTGAAATATTATTCTTAGAAGCTTGAGATGTCCTAAGTAGTTCAGTTACACTGAGACCATCAAATTAAAAAGGAGATGACAATTTTAGCCAAAACTAGGTTTAGACTGAAACCTGGTAATATCCCAGATATGTGAGCAAAAACAGCATAATTGCTTTAACCAGGAGACTTATTATTTCCAGGTAGTTTAAGACATCTCTGTCCAATCACTGACTAATTGCTGGGCTGGCAGAGTAGAGACTTCTGTGACCACACAAAGAATATAAACTTTACATAATTAGTTTTGAAAAATCACTAAACAACAGCTACAAGCATCAACAAGAATCAATTCTGGAACATTAAAAAAAAGCATGACCCATCAGCAGGAGGGAGAAAAAGTAATCAATAGAAACTGTCCATAAAGCAGTCCAAGTATTGGATTTAGTAGCAAAGGACTAAAATCAGCTACTTTAAACAAGTTAAAGAACTAAAGAAATTTGTGTGTAAAGAACTAAAAGAAAATATGAGAATTATATCTTGCTAAAAAGAGAATGTAACTAAACAGAAGTTATAAAAAGGAAACAAAGGAATTCTGGAGTTGAAAAATACAATATCTGTAGTATCCCATCAAGTATATCAGCATGCTCTTAATGTCATGTAGATGCGAGGAAAGAGAAAGCGGGACAGAAAGAATATTTAAAGAAACAATGGCAGAAGGAAAATGCCCCAAATTTGATGAAAAACATTTATCAACTTACTGAAGATGTGCAACAAATTTAAGTATAGCAAACTCAAAGAGTTTTATCCACACACAATTATAATCAATTGTTGAAAAATAAACAAAAAGAAAAAAATTAGAAGGAGAAGCCACATGTTCTCCTACACAAGAAGTGATACAAGGGACACATAACTACATATAAGGGTTCCTCATAAGATTTGTCATATGAAATGATAGGAATTCATATGCCATGGGATGACTAAAAGAAGAATAGTCAAGTAAGAGTTTTATATCTTATACATGTATATTTCATGTGTTTTATAATTTTATGTTTATATTTTCATCACTTTGTAACACATATATTTTGTCATTTTATATTTATCAAAATGACCTTTAAAAGACTGCAAGCTAAAATCTGAGAAAGTTCATTATTAGTAAAATCACCTTATAAAAAAAATACTAGAGGGAACACGGCTGAATTGATGGTAGAAAGCCCATGGGGATTACAACTGAGATGAAAAAATGCACAAAATAAAGAATGATGTAAAAAATTTTTTAAAATATATTAGAGGGATTCTTTCAGATTGAAGTGAAAGGACATTAGAAAAAAGTCTACAGAAAGAAATTAGAAAAGTTAACTATCATATTAAATATTTGAAAGAATGTAAATGCATCTTTTATTTGTAAATCATTTTAGCATATCTGACTTTAAAGATTTGTGATGGTAACAGCATGAATGAAAATGGAAAATAAAATTTCAGAATTAATTGGATTTGGATTGGCCAAAACTAAGATACCAATGTTATCTCCAGTGCAACCATTAAAACAATAACTAAAAATTAGGTTGTGAAAGAAATAATAAGGGAATTAAAATCATACACTAGGTGGGCCTTCCTGGTGGTATAAGGAACTAAGTCTCAGCTCTATGAAACTATCCACAAACACTGCAGCATGAGTTCGATCCCCAGCCTGGGAGGTGACCCACATGACACAGTAGACCTCTTCTGTCTCCCCTGCTGCTCCCCTCAGCAGTGTATTTCAGTTGATCCATCTATTCTGCTCCCTGCTCTGTCTTTGGTGAATAATCTCACTGCCCCTGTGCCTCTGACCTGTACCCCAGTTCTGTATGCATAAATAAATAAAATCATTACAAAAAATTTCCTTAAGTGATACCAAAAAGTAAGCAACAACAATAAACAAGCAAACAATGCATATATTAGACTTTATTAAAATTTAAAACTTTTTTTTGTCAAAAAACATCATCAAAAATGAAAAAGACAGGGCCCTCCCATAGTTCAATGGGTTAAAGCACAGCACTTTGAAGCTAGCCGCAGCTGCTTTAGCACAAGTTTGATCCCACACCAGGGATCTGATCCACTTAGCATAGCAGACCTCTCCTGTCTCTCCCACTGCTCCCCTCAACAGTGAATTTCAGTGGATCTGCCTTTTCTTCTCCCCACTCTGTCTATGGTAGATCCTCTTACCACCCCTGCACCTCTGGCCTGTACCCCAGTTCTAAATATTTAATAAAAAAAGAAAAAGAAAGTCCACAAAATGAAGGAACTCTTTGTAAGTCATATATCCGATAAGAGTGCGGTATTCATATTATACATCAAACTCAACAATACAACTCAACAATAAAATAAAAAGACAAATAACTCAATTTTTAAGTGTACAAAGGATTTGAATAGTCTTGGGTCCAAAAAAGACATACAAATGACTAATAAGTACACAAGACACTTGTGAACATCATTAGCCATCAGGGAAATTCAAATCTAAACCATGAGATCCACTGCATACCCATTATAATAGCTTTAACAATATATTTTTTTAAAAAGCTGTTAGAGGTTTTAGTGAGGAATTATAACCCTCATCTATACCAGGTTAGAATATAAAAATATAAAATCGTGCAGTTGTTCTGCAAACAGTTTGGCATTTCCTCAAAAAGTTAAACAGAGTTACCATTTGATCCAGCAATCCACTCCTAATTATACATAAGACTTGAAAACATATGTTCCACATGAAACCTTGTATACAAATGTTCATAGCAACATTACACATAATAGCCAAAAAATAGAAACAACCCATCTATGTCTATCAATTGATAATGGACAAAAAACAATGATATTATCTTATTCTGCAAGAAAGAAATATTGGTATGTTGGTATATGCTAAAACATCACTGAACCTGGAAAGCACTATGCTAAATGATAGATGCCTGATACAAAAAGTGACAAATTGTTTTATTACATTTATATGAAAAGTTCAGAATAGGCACATCTGTAAATAAAGTTAATGATTGCAGGAGGTGTGGAGGGAACAGTGAGGATTCGGGAGTGACTATTAATGGGTATAGAGTGTCTTTTTAGGATGATGAAAATATTCTGGAAGTAGTTAGTAGTAATTGCTGCACCATCTTGAGGATTACTAAAATCCATTAAATTGTTCACTTTAAAATGGTGAACTGAATGGTAAATGAATTATATGGCAATTAAAAATTAAAAACAAAACCAAAAAGGAAATCCTGTATAGATCAATAGTGAAAATGTACTGTAAGTTCAATAGTGAAAATGTACGATAAGTTCCATAGTGAAAATGCACTGTAAGTTCCTACCCTCTCTGCTTGGAGGGAAGGAAGATCAGTGATTACAGTTTAGCTTGAGAAAGCAATTGGGAAATTCTCCCCTACACATTATTGGTATGAGTATTAACTGGCATAGTTTATTTGAGTAAGCAACACAGAAATATCTATCAAAAATGATAAAGCACATACCCTATGATGTGGTAGAACTTTCATTTGTAGAAATCTAAATAATGTGTGACTGGTACAGATAGCAGTCAGTGAATGTTCTTTCCTATTATGAAGGTGATAATCATGGGCACAGAAAATAAATTATGCAATAAACTTCTGCAGTCAAACTCAGCTCTCACTTCTGCTGCTTTTAGGAAAAATAATAAAACTATGTTTACAACATAGGGTGGCATGGCCATGAAATTTCCACTCTTTTAATCTTTGTGAGCTACATCAAGTGGAAAGCAAAATTGTCCCCTAAAATATAAGGTCTTGTTTCTAAGGAAACTGAGCATATACTAACAGAACAGTTGGAGCTCTGGCCCTACGATGACAGGAACAGAGTGAGGTAGGAGTAGAGGGGAGGAAGGAAACAGAGCTTGAGTCTCAACCAAACCTCATGAAGCTGAAAAAAGCCAGTAAATATTCAGTGACGGCTGAAATAGGACAAACCTGGGGAAGCAGTGTTGACCCAGTTGGTGGGTCCTTACCGGCACACATAGGAATGTGGGATATGACCCTGGGACAGACAACAATGGCATGACTTATTTACACTTGCACAGAAAGACAGACACACACCCATATAAACGCATACGAGTAGACAGACACATGGTCATATGATGTCTGTCTGTCCCACCCTACTTTGCACCCACCGAGCAGAAAACTGGCTCCAAGACAAAGCCACATGTGTCAACGGGACTATGGTGATGGCACACAGGTGAATTGGTGGTGGGATGCCCACGGGGACTATAACTGAGGTGGAAAAATACACAAAATGAAGAATGATGTAAAAAATAAATTTAAAAAAAAATAGTCACATGTGTCAAGCTGGCTGTTTCTCTGTAGGAACCCCTTCTTGCCACTGGTTTAACTGCCAAAGTCTCAGTAGCTTAACTGCCAGAAGAACCTCAGCTCCACCCCTTTTTCCCATCAACTCCCCAGTTCAAGGTAGTCTGAAAAGCTCTGCCTTCTACCACTGGTTGGCTATGAAGACAGGAGGTTGCTCCTCACTCTTTCCCTTAGAAATGACTCATAAAATTCAGCAGTGGGGCCCTCCCTGGTGGTGTAGCGGGTTAGAGCACAGCACTAAGAAGCTAAAGCCACTTCCACATGAGTTCGATCCCAGCCCCAGAGGTGACCCACATGGCGTGGCAGACCTCTCCTGACCCGCCTGCTGCTCCCCTCAACAGTGTACTTCGTCAGTCAGCCTGTTCTGCTCCCCACTCTGTCTCTGGTGAATCCTCTCACTGCCCCCGCACCTCTGGCCTGTACACCAGTTCTGTATGCATACATAAATAAATCGTTTTTAAAAAAATCAGCAGTGACTATTCAGTGACCTGTAAAATCAACGACTGTTGAAAGACATGCTTAGATGAAACTATGAAACTAGATCTGTTTTTTTCTTTCAGTTCTTTCCCCTACTGGTGATTCCCTTCAAATGTGGCACTGCTATTATTTGTAAACACTGTCCCTTGTTATTCAATAAAGAGTTCAAATGCAAAGAAAGCCCAAAGAGAGGAAAATCACATTTGTCTACTTTTCCAATTAATCACAACCAAGCCTCTCAGTCTACGAATACACAGCTTGAAGTCAACATGCCCAATTGCAGGCAAAGTAAGCAGCAAGGAGAAATAGCTTCTGAAATGCACCCTGTAATCCAAAAGTGACATGTGACAGCTAGACTCCCAGGCTGCTCATTGCAGGAACATTCTGGAGCCATGTGGAATCATGGCGTGTCCATCGGCAAACCTCCACCACCCCCAGATCTCACCTTGCCTCCTCTCCAGCGTGGTGAGATATGATGGGGAGAGAGGGATTGTGACATAGCAGGTGGCCTCATGCTGATAGATGTTAAATGCCAAGGCATGAGCTTCCTAGTAGGGACGCCGGCTGTGAAGGCCCGGTAACAGCCACCCTTTTGCAACCTCCACACTGACGGCCTCACCAAGAGGGGGAGGGTCCCTCGGCAGGACTGACAGCAGGATTTTGGTAGAGGAGGGGTCCACCGTCCCAGCGGGCAGGTGGCAATCATGTAGGCGCCATGGAGACTGCTATGTGTGTTTGCTCTCCATGTTGTACATGGCAGAGATGCTGTCCCCGGCTATGTTCCTGTCTGTGCTGCAAGTTCCTCTTCACCTCGGAGCGGAACTGCACCTGCTTCCCCTGCCCGTACAAGGATGAGCGGAACTGCCAATGCTGCCACTGTACCTGCTCTGAGAACCCCAACTGCCATTGGTGCTGCTGCTCCTGGGCCAATGACCCCAACTGTAAGTGCTGCTGTACCACCAGCAGCAACCTCAAGTGCTACTACTACGAGAGCCGCTGCTGCCGCAATGCCACCATCAGCTTCCACAAGGGTCGCCTCAAGAGCATTCGTACCTCGTAAGTCTGGGGACCCACTGCCGGCCACATTGGCTAGGGAAAAGTGGGAGCCTCCTATCATAGGGGAGCCCAGTGCCTCACCCCAAGTCCATTTCTCTACCTGCAAAGAAGTCAGCTAGTTTTCAGCAATTAAGCATGCCCTCAACAGCCCCTATCCACTTGCAGAGCCGAGTTCCAAATCCAAGCTCTACAGTCTGTGTGAATAAGTGCAGGCTCTCCTGAACTCAGCTCCCCCCACCCTGCACCTGTACTAAGGAGGGATACAGTTAATACTGCAAGCTTATGCTACTTGCCAGGTACTCCATGCACAACCCCATCAAACCCTCTCCCAAGCTCATTTACCCATGACAAAGCTGAGTCTATGAGAAGTGAGGTTGTCCAGGATCAGCTAGTAAGGTGAGTCACATTCAAACCCAGAGTCTGTGTTCTTAACTTGCAAATGCTGTATCGCAAAGTGGAGACTATACCACTTCCATGATTTGGTGGGTGTAAGGATTAAGCTATGAGCTTAGTAACTTGTCATGGATCTAAACATGATTTTTCTCTTTCTTCTCTGATCTCTGGATATTTGCAACATTTTTTGGAAAAGTACTAAGTTCCACAGATCACTTGGACCTCTGTCTTACAGAGGTGGCATTTGGGGCCTCAAGTACTCATTTGGGGCATTAACCCTCTACGCTGGACACAGCAGACTGCTCTTTCTTTTATGTCATGCAGGAGGGGAATACTGAGGAGTAGGGGCAGACGTCACGGGATGGGAGGGGTCGACTTACATCATCACTGTGGATTGGTAGGATTCAGATAGGCAAAAGAGTGACAAGGCTGGAAAACAATTCTGTGAGCAAGAGTTTTTAAGAACTCCGGGCAAGATAAAATTCTTCTTAATTGAACACTTAGTGGATGCTTAATAAATGTTACTTCTCCAGCCTTGGATTGCTTCTGGTGTTTGCATGGAGAGTGCACGGGTCCTGAATGCAGGCCCAGAAATTCTGAGATGTGGAAAGAAATATGCACACTTCTAAATCCTCTTGACTGCTTTCATTTTCTGTGTACCAGCCAGGGAGAGTCAGGGAAAGGATGGCAATAGCACCTCCAGGTGACTCCTTCATGTCCCAGGAGGAAACTTCATATACGGAGAGGGAACTAGTGTTTTAAGAACACTGATTGAGACCCACCCATCTGGAGATCGCCATTCAAATCCCTATGGGATGAGCTTATCAAATATCTTAATATCCATAAGGGGGCGCTCTGCCGCTGCAGGGCAGCTCCATTCCAGTAAATTTGTGCAACATCATCGACTATCTTAGCTGAGACACAGGCCCCTAGCCAAGGGAGTGGGGAAGGAGACACAGACATATAAGGACTGCAAGAAGCAGAAGAGAACACAGCCACAATGTCAAGGACGATACCCAAACACCACTGCTATGAACAGAGAAGAGCTAGGAACAGACAGAGCATATATATCTGTTCACACTTCCATGCCCACAGCTAACTTATTTTCAGAAATTGCTTTTCCCCTGATTGTAGCTTAACATATACACTTGAATTTCACAAGGGTGCATTTACTTCATATTTCTAACAATTAAATATATACAATCAACCTTCAGTTGTAGCTTAACATAGGCACTTGAATTTCACAAGGGTGCTCTTATTTCATATTTCTGACTATTAAATATATACAATCAACCTTCAATGTTAGACTAATGAAGAGTCAGCACACATATGGACAAAATATGTATCTTACATGGACTTAATCTCTGCTTTCCCCCATCGTAGATATTAGCTGGTGAGTAGCAGGGAGGGATCACAGTGACCCCTTTATTGAGTACTTACTAAGGACCAAGAGTTAAGCACTTTTCAAAAGTTCTCACATAGACTTTGTAAAATTCTTTTGAAAAAAGTAGTTTTATAAGCTCTAAGTTACAGATGAAGAAAAGGGAATGTGGATGACTGAGAAACTCTTGTCAAAGGTGAAACTCTAAAGTGGTGAATTCCACCACATGTAACTCACTGTTACAGAGCCTGTTAATCTAGTGATCAGACACATGGGTCCTGATATCCTGGGAAGGATATTTCACCCATCCTCTTCTGTGGCCCATCCTACTCACAACAATGTCAATACTCTGCAGGCAAAACTCACCAGGAACAGCCTGCATGCAATCAGATTTGTCTCAATGAGAATACACAAAAGCAAATGTCTCCGAAAAAGGCATCAATAAAATACTATAGGAGTCATGCTCATGTTAGGACATGAGAGTAAGTCTCTCACTAGGTATCTTACTGAATCCTGTCTAGAAAGTGGGAAGAACTAACACTTTAATAGGTGAAAAGGCAACAACCACTCCCAATAACCACGATAAGGGGTGTGTCTTGCCATTGTTGTGATTGGGACAATGTTGTTGCTGTTGTCTGAATCCAAAGGCTATGAAGTGGCCTTGTCTCTGCTTTGCTCTATCACGGTCCCCCAGAAGACCTTGTCTGCTGTTGGTGTTCTATGCTATGACCGTGGGCCTGTAGAACGTGGAGGGCTAGCCTCTGGTACAAGGCCAGTGTTTCTCTTGCTAAAGAATAATAAGCCGTTGCAGAACCTTGGTCCAGGCCTTGCAGGTGTTACGTTCAATTTTAATCCTCTCAAGAATCTCTATAATGTCTCCTAATTGTATAATGAGGGAATAGGCCGGGAGAGGTAACGTAACTTACAGAAAGTTACCCAACTACGTATGGTGAAGGCAGGTTTAGAATTAGCACCCAGGTAGCCTGGCACTGAGCCCACACTCCTCACCATCACACTGGACACTCTGTCAGAGGAAGTTCTTCAGGCAGAGAAAGGACGGGCGCTCCCGAACCTGCCTCCTAAACCCGGGTGCCGGCTTCCCCTTTCAGATCCAAGATGGCGCTGCGCATCGGAAGCAGCGAAACCCAGGTGGAAGACTTGAAGGGCATGATGTCAACCGATGGCAACCTAGTGCGCCATCTCTCGTGCCCGATGTGCAACCGGCTGCGCCTGCACTCCTTCATGCTGCCCTGCCACCACAGCCTGTGCGAGAAGTGCCTGCGCCAGCTGCAGAAACGCGCCGAGGTCACGGAGAACTTCTTCATCCTCATCTGCCCGGTGTGTGACCGCTCGCACTGCATGCCTTACAGTCAGAAGATGCACCTGCCAGAGAACTACCTGCGCGGGCGACTCACCAAGCGCTACATGCAGCAACATGGCTACCTCAAGTGGCGCTTCGACCGCTCCACGGGGCCGGTCCTCTGCCAGGTGTGCCGCCACCATCGCATCGCCTACAAGCGCTGCATCACCTGCCGCCTCAACCTGTGCAATGATTGCCTGAAGACCTTCCACTCGGATGTGGCCATGCAGGATCACGTCTTTGTGGACACCAGCACGGAGGACCAAGATGAGAAGATCTGCATCCACCACCCGTCCAGCCGCATCATTGAGTACTGTCGCTGCGACAACGAGTTGCTTTGCACCTTCTGCAAAACGGCTTTCCACAATGGCCACAACACAGTCACCCTCATCGATGCCTGCTCCGAGAGAGCCGCAGCGCTGTTCAGTGCCATAGCCAAGTACAAAGCAGGTCCTGGGGCTCCCTCGATTCCCTCCTGAATAACGCCCCCCTCGGGAACTGAGGGGGGGCCGGCATGGGGCTGTTTAGTGAGGGCCAGACCTCTACCCAGAGAAGCAACCAGAGCCCTGGGAAGCACCGCGTGCGGCCGCAAAACCAGCGGCAGCTACCAGCAGCCACTTAAGCTCCCTGTCCTTGTTTTCCTCATCTGTAAAATATGGCTGCCAGCAGTCATGCCTCCTGGGTGATTGTGAGAATTAAATGAGTTACCCAGCACATCATCAGTGCATGAAGGCTCTCGAGTCCTGGTAATCTCAGGACCTTAGCCTCATTTGCCCTTTTGCATAGGGAAGAGTTTGACCCTGTAGTATCCTGAAATTCTTGAGCCTTCCTAAGGCATTTTGTCACTAAAGCTGGCTATTTTCAGTGTTTTCCCAATGGGCAGAGCCCAGTGATGGAGATGTGCATTAATCCTCTTCCACCCCTAACTCCCCTCAAGCCACCTTCTTGGTCTCCGTATCTCTGGTGACCTCATGTCCACTTAGAATCGAGACTGTTTTTGAAGCATTCGGACTGCCCTGGGCATGAATTACAATTTGTCTTGCAAGCAACCCAGGCCAGGTAGGTTCACTGTCGGTTCAGGCAGCTTAAAAGAGAATCTTGAAGCCCTCGGCACCAACCCCACAGGTTTTCTAACAGTACGCAGGGGAGAGCGCCAGCAGGGAGACAGAAACTGGGGCCCCCTGTGAATCCTCACGCGGTCCTCTGGGCTTCCTCTCTCAGCCTGGCTCTTCCTCTCCTAGCTACTCTCTGCCTCTGTATCGCTGCAGCCATCTCTGGGTGACGCTGCCTTTATCACCGCAGTCTCCAGGCCCAGGTGTGCCTACCTATGCATGTCCACACCATACCCCAGGTGTTCACTGTCAGGCACATGTGCCCTGTGCCAGATGCCCTTTGCATTCAAGGTCACAGGTAATAGCCACAGAGGCCAGCAGCGTAAAAACCTGACAGTCACTTACCCTACAGATTTACATGGGGTCACTGGTTAGGAATTGTTCTCTGCATCCCCACCAGATTCTTATCCTGGGCTATCCACTTCCACTGTTGGTAGGTGCTCAAGCACTAGTTTTTTTGAGTGTATCTTTGTGGGGGTAGCAGGTGTCTTGGGTATCTCAGCCTGGGCTTCAAGGAGTAGCCCCTTCTGTGGGGGAGAGCAGGTGTTCTACCCCAAAGGACTATAGTTATAGCCTAAAACTCAAGCTAGTCCTCTTGCCCTACCCCCACCTCTATAGCTCTCCCGCATGCACCCTTCTTCCCAGGTGCCTGCTTATGCACTCCCTTGTCCCATGCGGTGAGCCGTCTTAGGAGCCCAATGTCGGTGTGTGCCGAGCTGAGCCAGTAGTTACAGGGGGCTCTGCACAGCAGCTGATCTGCCCCCTTGTGCATTGTTCTGCCCAATTGTCAATGTAAACAAAGCCCACCTGCAGTCTTCCCTCCTCCTCTCCATTGGGCTAATGCTCTTTTTTTTTTTTTAAGATTTATTTATTCATACAGAACTGGGGTACAGGCCAGAGGTGTGGGGCGGTGAGAGGCTTCACCAGAGACAGAGTGGGGAACAGAACAGGCAGATCTATGAAGTACACTGCTGAGGGGAGCAGCGGGCGAGTCGGGAGAGGTCTGCTGTGCCATGTGGGTCACCTCCAGGGCAGGCGGGGATCGAACTCATGCGGAAGTGGCTTAAGCTTCTTAGTGCTGTGCTTTAACCCGCTGTGCCACCAGGGAGGGCCCAAGCCAATGCTCTTATTGTGGGATGTGATCATCACTTTTTCCTGTAGAGAGGCTGACTTTCTTTTCCAGCAGTGTCATTGTAATTAAAGGTGCAAAAGCGCCACCATCTTCAGGCCATCTTGCTGGATGCTTTGAATATCTACCTCGTTAAAGGTCTTCTTTCCCCAGGCCACTTACAAGAACTGTGTCTAATCTTCTCCATATTGTCCAGTGCTTCTAGGATAAGCATTCAAAATTTCTTCATGGATAAGATAAGGGACATGTCAAGAAGTAATTGGCATAAACTGCTAGAGAATAGCAGAGCCAGACCCTTGTTAATTCTACATTTATTTGCAGCCTACTCTGTGCTAAACAATGACCAGATACAGGAGCAGCAGCAACCCCCTACCACCACCACCTGTAGTGTCTGTCTTACAAAGACACCTACACTCAAGTGAATGAGTGGACCCACTCAACCGTTTGCCAGGTATATCAGGGTTCACTGTAAACACACTGACCATAAAGGCAGGCAGCTCTTCCCTGAGCTTCTCATAACAGTCTCATTGGATATGGAGGTGGGTCAAAGACATCCTTGGCTAATTCTAGCACCTAGGACTTCTCACCAGCAGTAATGTTTGGGAAATGACTTAATTGCTCTATTACCCCATACCTGGAAACATTGTCAGCTGATGTTTATTCAGTTTTGTTATGCTCTCAGGGAAGCTTCTATGTAAAGAAACCTTTCAGAAGCCACACTGCCAAGCACATGGGAAGACTTGTTGGTTCCTAGAAGCTTCCCTTAAGGTGGAACTCAGTGCCTGGGCGAGGCTGCATTCTCTAAGACCTCAGAACAGGGAAGGGGCTGCTGCCCCGAGCCTGCTTTGAGACCCAGGCAAACTTGGGAAGCCTAGGTCTTTAACGTAGTGAAAACTCAGGGTAGTTTTCCTAAAGTCCAAGGCACCTAAGTGTCAGTTAATAAAATCTGACCTGGAGTGAGGGAAGGTTAGTACTGACCTTCTGTTGGGAATGAGGCAAGGACCATCTTCCTGGTATATTCATTCAAATAGAGCTAAAGAATTTAACTCATCCTTCTTGTAAAAGGAATTTAAAAATTTTTTTTAACCACCAATCAAGTTTGCTCTTAAAGACCCATCACTTTCTGGGGAGATACCCTAATTCTGCATTTTCAGTAGATCCCCAGAGCATTCAAAAGCCAGTCATCTGAGAACAATAGGCCCTCTTGGGTGGACTGATTGAAGTTCATGATGGCGCCTCCTGGCTTGACATCAAAACCATCTTGGAAGGACTGCCCACAACTGATGCCCATGCCCTATCTGTCATGGTGCAAACAAAGCAACAGGCATTTTTCAAAAGCTCTCCTGTGGTCTTAATATGGTGTCAAATTTGAGAACTACCAGATTAAGGGAACGCAGACGTTTAGCTCTCTCCTACTAAAAGTATGTTTCAAGATCCGGTAGTTGTATCAACAGGAGTTTGTTAGTCACATAGAGACTCAGGCTGCACACTAGACCAATTGCATGGGAGTCTACTTTTTTACAAGACACCCCAACCCCAAAGATTCCCTAGGTTAGATTCAAAACTTATCTATAAACTGCCTAACTCAATTCATTCAGCAGGCGAAGCCAAGAGAAGGGTTTTGCTTTAATTCCCCAAGTGTTTCTGAAGCTCACAGAGGTTTAAGAACTATAACTGGAATAGTTCAGAATATAAGCTTTGAAATGCAACAAACAGAATTAGGTAAAGATCCCAGTTTATCCCACTTACTTGCTGTGTTGCATGAGACAATCTCTTAACCTCTCTGAGCCTCAGTTTCTTCATCTAAATGGGAACGATATCTCTCTCACAGGAAGTTATATGTAATATATGTGCACCATATGACAGTGATTCATAGTATATGTAAAAAATGACAATATATGCATGTGATTCTTAGATTCCGAGGCACCTAAATGTCAGGTAGTGGAGCATCGTAAGTTCAATAGACAGTAACTAGTTTTAAGTATATTGCCTGATGAAAAACTGACTTGACTTTGCTTTAAGACCAGCTCTTGCAAATATCTGTAAGTGATCAGGTGGTGGCAATTCTGGTCTCCAGTTTCTTTTCTTTTGTTTTTTTAAAGATTTATTTAAAAAATATGCAATCAGAACTGGGGTATAAGCCAGAGGTGCAGGGGCAGTGAGAGGATTCACCAGAGATAGAGCGGGGAGTAGGACAGGCAGATTGACAAAGTACACTACTGAGGGGAGCAGCGGGAGGGTAGGAGAGGTCTGCCACGCCATGTGGGTCACCTCTGGGGCTGGGATCGAACTCGCACTGAAGGTGCTGCTGCTCGTTTGTAGTGCTGTGTCCTAACTTGATGCAACACCAGGCAGGGCCCTCTTTTCTTTTGACACTAAATCTACCCAGGAATTTTTATCCAACTTCTCAGAGCTTTGTGCTATACAAGCTCAATTAATCCTAATGCAGTAAGGAATTTCCTATCCAAATACATTTGACAGTGAGTAACTACTGAAAAGTCAAAGAAATGAATGCACGAAGTGGAGTTTCAGCTGCCCTAAGTCTTGCTTATGGAGGAATTCTTGCTTATGGGCTTGCTCTGGAGGAATCAAGAAGCATCTCTCAGCAGATCGAAACCTGATAGTTTCCACCCCTTTTCTGCATCAGCTCCTTTTCTGGACTAGTGTGGAGAAGGAGGTGAGCAGGAGAGATGGGAACTTCAGAAAGTAGGCTAGAGAGTGACACAGCTGACATTCTCCCCAAAGGTGTTAAAAAAAAAAAAAAGGCACCTTTGGAGCCTCTTGACACACACTCAAATGGCCTCATGACAGCAGTGGTCCCTTAGGCCCGATCCTCATGGGCCGACAGAACTCTGGGGTTTTCTTCCTCAAACCCCATCATTCTCATAGTGCTCACCACTCTCAGGGGCCCAGCTCACTGTGGACCCAGGACCATGTGAACACTCAAGTGATCACCCCACTCCTGAATAAACTTTGGTGAGAATTACATCTCATCATTCCATTGTAGAGCCCTCTTTTCACAGGGAGGACCTTACCTTTAGAACAGGCCACAAACTGCTGATATATGTTCAAATCACTGCCTAATGCCTAAAGTCAAAAAAAGGAGTTCATTTCACAGAAAGCAATGTGGCATGTGCTGATTCTTTCCCACCATCCTCTGCACTGCAGTATTGGTAGATTTACGAGTACCTTGAGCATTGGTGCCCTGACATGTTCATATCAATAGTCCTACTTCTTAAAAGACATATGACATGGAACAGTTGTCCAGTAAATGTTTGTTAAATGAACTGCATGAACTTAAAATCCAAATACCATGTGGAGACTCTAGGACAAATTGGGTTCTCCTTGCAGTGAAAGAAGTGAGGAAAAGGCAGGAGGAATAGGCCAGCTGGACCAGAGAGATATGAAGTCCCCAGGAGAGAAAAGGGGCATGTGAAGAACAGTTACATTGAAGGAAACTGCTAATTTCCTGATGTTGTCTAGGGCTAGGTTTCCAGTGAGTGAGAAAAGGCAGTAAGTCAAGTATCATCAGTAATGTAGTTTTCTCTCCTCCCTCTGCAAAAGTTTAGCCTTTACCCAGAAAACTAACCACTTTATGAAATCACCTCTTCTCAAGTCGAACTTACTGATAAGTGAAGTCCACCAAAACCTAGTATCTATAGTGGCTTTGAACTTCCAACTTGAGGCTCAAGGCCACAGAGAGAAATATACAAGGGAAGGATAGGTGTGATAACTGAGGAAAGTACTGGAGAAGGAGAAAGAGGGTATACTGAGGGAAGTCAAATTTATTTCATAAACCTTTGAGCAGGTTCAGTCAGTTATACATACTTCTTCCTTCTTCACCCACTTCCTTGGAGCCCAAGATAATCTGCTCTAGTTTGCTACCGATTTTGACATCTGGTGGGGGGGGGCACAGGAAAATTTGACTGACAACTAATCTGGTTTTTTTCGCAGTCCGATATGAAATTGATAATGACCTAATGGAATTCAACATTCTAAAAAACAGCTTCAAAGCTGACAAAGAAGCTAAGAGAAAAGAGATCCGAAATGGCTTTCTCAAGCTGCGTGGCATTCTTCAGGAGAAAGAGAAATCCATCATGGAACAGATAGAGAATCTGGAAGTGTCTAGGCAGAAGGAGATTGAAAAATACGTGAATATCACAAGCCTGAAAGTGAATGAAATGGATGGCTTGATCTCCTACTCGAAGGAAGCCCTGAAGGAGACGGGCCAAGTGGCCTTCCTGCAGTCTGCCAAGATCCTGGTGGACCAGATCGAGGACGGCATCCAGACCACCTTCAGGCCTGACCCACATCTCAGGCTGCACTCCTCGCACTGCATGCCCTTGGATTTTGCTGAGCTCTCCAGTGCCATCCATGAGCTCTTCCCCACAGGACCCAAGAAGGTAAGCTCCTCAGCAGAAACTCTGCCTGCCCCGTACCCCATGCACTCAGAAATGATGATTGCCAGGAAGGTCACCTTCAGCACCCACAGCTTCGACAACCAGCAGATATATCAGCGGAGCTCCTCCTTGTTGTCCTTCACCACCATCGGTGAGAAGGCCAAGGGTGCCGAAGGCTGTGCACGAGCCCAGTCAGCCGCCCCTGCCAAGCCCACAGAGGGCCTCTACACCTACTGGAGTGCAACCACCGAAAACCAGCCTGTGCAGAACACCAGCAGCTTCCACAACTGGTACTCATTCAGTGATGGCTCCGTGAAAACCCCAGGCCCAATAGTTATCTACCAGACTCTGGTGTATCCTCGAGCTGCCAAGGTGAGAAGGCTCTGTCTGGGCCCTGTGGGGGAAGTTGGGAGCGTGCAGGGCATGAGGTAGAGCAGGGCATGTTACACTTACCCCTTCACCTCTAGGTCTGCTCACAAAATCCTCCTCTGCACCCTTTCTGGACTGCCTACTCAAAGGGGATATTTTTCCTGAGATCTTAGGTAACCTGAGATTGTTGTAAACCAAATATATTATCTCCTAGTCAAAAATAGATTCGAAAGCCCCAACCCCACTTCAAAGGCAGTTTCTTGATTGAAAGAGAACCCCAAGTAATTTGAAGGCATTACTTGGTGAGTACTATTTCCCAAAGGAAACCTGGGCTAGAGAGAACATGGGAAATTGAAGTTAGAAATGTAGACTCCATTATAGCCAGCTACGGCTACTTTAAATCACCATTTCTCGTAAAGAAAGAGCCCTCCAAAATTTGCAAAGATTGGAAGGATAATCCCTAGTGGATACCAATCCTTATCTCCCAAAATTCAGCTTGTGGGGGGGCGGTCTCAGGGGAGAGCTCTTGCAGACATCAGAGGTGGCATCTCCTGGATCCAGGGGACAAAACTCCTCCTCAGCCTTCTGATCTAACATGGACGAATGACCTTGCCCTTAGCATTCCTTTCAAATACAGCCTAGTCTAAATTGAATTCTTTATAAAATACTTTATTAAGACCCTCCCTGGTGGCGCAGTGGGTTAAAGCACAGCACAAAGAAGCTTACGCCACTTCCGCATGAGTTCGATCCCCTCCTGCCCTTGAGGTGATCCACATGGCGTGGCAGACCTCTCCTGGCCTGCCCGCTGCTCCCCTCAGCAGTGTAGTTTGTCGATCTGCCTGTTCTGCTCCCCACTCTGTCTGGTGAATCTTCTCACCCTCCGCATCTCTGGCCTGTACCCTAGTTCTGTACAAATAAATAAAATAAATCTTAAAAAGAAATACTTTATTAAAGTTCAGGGAGGAAAAATAGTAACATGAACGTAAATATTCTATTAGAGAGCATATTTTGTTTTTTGAGGTGGCATCTCCCAGGCCAGCCCATGGCCTGTTTTCAGGAGGTAGCACCCACCTTTTGCCCCCATGGTATGAGAACACTTCCAAAGGCTCTTAGCATCCTTAAAGTATAAGCCAGTGGTTCCCAAACATAAATATGCAAGTGGAGATCTTATTAAAAGGCAGGTTCTGTTGCAATGGATCTGTGGCCTGAGAATCTCCTTCTCTAACTTATGGAGGGTGCAACTGATGGTGTTTGCAGATCACACTTTAGTACCAAGGGTCTGAAACAAAATGAAACCAGCCACTCAGTAAGCTTTAATTTTTCACTTTCTTGAGGTATCATAATCTATGTTTTGGAGTCTGTCATTGATAAGAAGAATGACCTTTTGTTGCAAAATTTAAACACTGCCTCCCATGGGCTGTCCCCTGCCCTTCACAAAAGAGACACCCACAACTGAACAACTGGTCCTGTTTTTCCACGTGATACTAGATCAGCACAGCCTACACCTAGTGACATATGCTCAGTGGTGGCCTGGTGTCACCTGCAAGTCTCTCAGGAAGCTGAGATCTTGTTCTGGAAAGGAAGGACTGGTGATGTCTGCTCTCACCTGAGCATGAAGAACAGTCATCTCAGGCACCTGTTTATTGTCCCTGGAAGAGCTCAAGAAAAGGGATTCCATAGAATAATCTAATCAAGTCATTGGTTCTCAAGAGAGCAAACCTAAACCTACTGACAGTGTATTTGGTGTAGATATGCTATTGATCTTTATTTTAGATCTTGGAGTGGAAATCACTCACACAGAAGATGGAATCTGCGTTGATATCTCGCTCAAATGACGGTGGATTACTGGTCCCCCTTAGGCTTTTCACAGAGAAAAGCCTAGTCTTAATAACTTAAGCATATGTATCTTAAAAATCCTAAGAGTTTTGAATGAAAATTCAATTTTACTTCTAGAAATCCCTCCCAAGGAAATGAGAAAATTTTGAATGCAGATTCATGCCCCAAAGTGTTCTTGCACTATTATTTATTAAAGTATTAAATTAGAAACAACTTAAATGTTCAACTACAGAAGGATTAAATCATTTATGGGGCAGTTATTAAAATGATGCTTTACTAAATTTTTAATGATAATAGAGAAATATATAAAATATAGCAAAAAAAAGAAAGAAATCAAAGCAATATAATCCAAATTATTTGTATTTGTGTGTTTGTATGTATTCCAAAATTGGAAAGAAATAATAATGAATTATTAACTGAATTGTGGGATTATGAATGTTTATTTTCTTATACTTTTCTATACTTTCTAATGAATTTATTTTAATAACTAGAAAAAATAAACTAATTTTTATTAATATAAATGCATAAAGTTTTAAAAGTATAAATATATAATAAGCTACAAATCAATTATATGAATTAATAAAAATATTTAATGTTATAAGAACAATTATAAATTAATATTATCAATGAAAATATTGAAATTATTAAAATTTAAATAAAGCATGCAACATCTATAAAAATACAATTATTATAAAAAATTTACATGCCAGACACAATCAGCTGATTGAAACTTGTTAACATTTCTCTTGCCAAGTTGATATTTTATGTTTCAAGTGTGAATATATGTTCTCCATTATTTGTTTTTTCTTAAAGATTTATTTTATTTGTTTGTGCACACCAGAGTTGGGGTACAAGCCAGAGGTGCAGGGGCTGCTGATTAGCAGAGTATTCACCAGAGACAAAGTGGGGAACAGAACAGACAGATCAACTGAAATACCACTACTGAGGGGAGCAGTGGGTGAGACAGGAGAGGTCTGCTGTGCCATGTGGGTCACCTCCCTGGCTGGGGATTGAACTCGTGCTGCAGTGGCTGCAGATGACTTCTTAGAACTGAGACTTAATCCCTTGAATCACCAGGGAGGCCCAGTTCTCTATTTGGATAAATCCTTTCACCTCTTTCAGACTCTTTTTCCTTGTGCATGAGCTAAAGCATCCATGTAGTCTATATGCGTGTTGATGCTCAGTAACGCATCAGAAACTTGTATCATGTTATGAGGCAATGTTACTTCATTACTTTTTTTTTTAAGTAAAAGGTAAATAAAATAAAAGGTTGGAATTTGCTAAATGTAAGCTTTCTGAGCCTCAACTATAAAATAGGATAAAATCTCCCTTCCAGGGTTTGTGATAACTAACCGAGTCAGATAATGCCTGACATGGAAACGGGTACATAATAGGTGTTCAGTAAAATGGTAGACTTTGGCTTGTGGTATCATGTAGACAAATGATCACCTCCATGTTGATAGGCAGTAACAACTCAGAGAACAGACTTGTGTTCTTGTAATGCATCACAAACCTCTCTTCAGACCTCAAGACTTCCATGGTTCCAATTAAAATTCATCAGCAGCTAAAGGGCATGAAGTCACTTCAACCTACAGATCATCAATGGTGCGAAACTGTACAGAAAGAGGCTGGGTGGGAAAGAAGGTGCCCACCCATGTGTTTTGTTCAATAGGTTTACTGGACATGCCCAACAGAAGATGTGGACTCTTTTGAGATGGAATTCTATGAACTCATTACTTCCCCACCTAACAACGTGCGGACAGAGCTCTGTGGACAAATTCGGGATATAATGCAGCAGAATCTGGAGCTACACAACCTGACCCCCAACACGGAGTATCTTTTTAAAGTTAGAGCCATCAATGACAACGGTCCTGGGCAATGGAGTGACATCTGCAAGGTACTGTGCAGATTATTTTTCAGACCAATCTTCTTTGTATACTAAGATCACAGATCCCACTCTGTGACTGCCCCCTCTAATCACAAAAATCTTGTTAACTTGGGTCACAAAGAGGGCTCACAGACTCAGCAAACTGCAAAGAAGACCTGAGATTTTTTGTTACTTTAGTTTGATTCAAAAGAACATTTGTGCCAGGCATTGTGTTAGAAGGTAGAGATTCAGAGGCAAGTAAGACCTGATCCGGCCCTTCAAGAATCTCAGGATCCATTAAATAAATAATTATGGTGAGAGAAGGAAAAAAAGTGTGACATGCCTATCACTTGTTGATTCCAAGTGAGAATAGTGTGCCAGATTTAACAAAGTCAAAGACAGAATGCAGACAAATCATTTTTTTCTTGTTTGTCCCTTGCAATATTTCAGATATACCTATACTAAAAAATTGTTAGTTGTTGCTTGTCAAGGAATAACCATTGACTAGTGAGCATGGACTTCAAAAAAAGAAGATGCAAAATTATTCTTATCTTCTTTGCAAAGCAAGACTGATTTTTCTTCATATCCCATATTTTTTAGTATAATTTTAGTAAGATTCAAAAAAAGGGGCAGAAAAATACCAAGACCCAAGACTGCATAGAGCTAACTTACTCTACACTCAGGACAGTGTTCTATGGATTCAGAGTAGGATCTTAATCCAGGGTCCTTTAGGGGTAAAGAAAATTAAGTCCATTCATTTTAACTTTTGAAAAGGAGAATTTATGGTTCAAAGATCAAATTCATGAGACCACATCCAGCCTACCCATTTGATACCCAAGAGTGGAGTGGAGAGTCTCTCTCTCTCCCCACCATTTTCAACTCATTCTTAGTTTCTCCTCTGCTACATCCTGCCGTGAGGATCTTCATGGCCATAGCATTGTGGGGCCAGTCTACTCTGACCAGCCCTGCCCCCTTCGTCTCTGATGAAATGTTTGCAGAAGACAACCTGATTGGTTGCTGCCTCTAGGGATAAAGGGAAGCAAGTAGTGGGTAGGGCACAATTATGAGACTGACATTGGTCTGTGTGACAATGGTGAGCCTCCTGGGTGGGGACTCCTAGTCCATCCTGAGGGCCAGTTTCAGGATGGAGCTCTGTGGTGGAACACCCTACCAGCTCCCACAGAGGCCAGACACCCTCCTCTGGGAAGTAAGTGAGATGAAGTCAGTGGACTGGTGGCGCCTGTCAACCTCAGCCCATTGCCTGTCAGTCAGTTGCGCCCCATCCTTCCTGCCAGCACCTGTCTCTCCACAGCTTGGAACTAACTCACAGGTGCTCCCCCAAATGTTAGTGTGTTATTTTGATATGGATTCTTTTCCTGCACTAATTTCTTCTTCCTCCTCATTTTCTAGGATTCTTCAAAACTGTCTTGCCCGTGTAGGGCCCTCAGTACTGTCACTGATTTTTTTTTTAATATATTTTCAGTGTCATTTTAAAATATGAGGAACAGGGACACGGTAGAGAGACTAAAGAATGTGACCTTTCCCGGGTAGCAGTTTTATCATCCTTCTTCAACTCTGAACTCCTTAAAAACAAAATGCATGCGGAGTTCATCTTTGTTTCTCCTGCAGTGCTTGCTTACTACAGCACTATGTATGTAGCAGGTCTTAACGATTATTGAATGAATACATGAGTGACAATGTGACCAAACAAATGAATATATGAATGAATGTCTAAATTAAGGAATGAGGATATAAATTGATAAATAACATTAATAATTGCAAAGTACCATGAGAGGCCTAAAAGCTGTTAAGTGTTTTATACAATCAGTCAGGAAATAACATTCCCCCTGAAATTGTGTTTCTACGATTAATTTGCATTCCAATATAAGAAGCGAACCCATTCCAGTTTCTTTGCTTTTTAACACCATTTCTAAATGAGCAGAGCACTAATTAATGAGGTTTTCTGGAAGCTTCATTTTTATCTGACTGGCAGAGCTACAATATAGATTTTTCCTTCAGAAGTAATTCTTCCTCTCTCTTTGTGATTATATTAGCATTCCAGGGGAAACACTGGTTTCCTTAACATTTGTCATGATTTGCATAAGTAAAGGCTTCAATGGCGAATGAAAATAAGATGGTGTGTTTGAATGACATTTATAAAGCTTCATAAAAGTAATGACTTCAGCTCCTTCCTATAAAATCTAAATATTTTTTCCTTTGGCATCAGTTCTATGTAGGTATTCCTGAAAGATTTCATTTAAAATGCTGTAATGAGGCAGCAGAATCATTTCTTAGCCAAAATGCAATATTTCCACCGTATGTACCTTTGTAAAGAAAGTGAAATAACAGCTTTTATATTTGATTTTCATATTTTGTAGCTTGTTGAATTTTAAGGGATTTTATTTGGAGTATAATACATGAAGCATGAAAATTAACTTTAAGACTTTCTAAAGGCCCCATTTATTGAAAGTTGACTATGTTAGACACCGCATAGCATCATCCCAGTCACTCAGAAAGTGGCAGCTCCTGCCCCAACATACAGATGAGGATATTGAGGCTCAGAGAATATGTCTGGCCTCGTACCAGTCAAAGGAGTTGAGTGGGAACCCACCCAGGGTGGGCACTCTGTTCTCTGCACCATAATCAGATGCTGTCAGGTCTGGGCAGGGTGGGTTCAGCCCTGGGGAGCTTGGAGGAAAATTGCCTAAGTAAACAGTAGTGAGAGCAGAACTTCTACTTCTTTATTTTTGAGAGTTAAGATTATGCATTGAAAGAGCACTGGACTTGGGACCTGGACTCTCATCCCCGTACACTCCGTGAGAATAGGCACTGTGTTCGCCCACTGACCCCTCTTGCTCCATGGTCCTCAGCGAAGAGTCTTGAACATCAAAGACTTCAATATATTTGAAGGAATGGAGTATCCTTTGGCCTCAGTTTCTCCTCCTCTTCTTCTTCTAGTTCTCAATGTGCCTGCTGACTGACAACCCCAATTCTGAAAATAATCTTATTTTGACTGTCTTCGACTTCATCTTGTCTTCCCAACATTTTATCTGTCCATTGGTCCCTTACTACATGTGTAACGTTATTAGCTATCCAAGCAATGCAGACTTATTTATTGTCATTTAGCTTTGGAAATAGGAAATCCAAAATGAATTTCACTGGGTGAAAGCTAAGTGTCAGCAGGGCAGTTTTCCTTCTGATGGATCCAGGAAAAAGTTCATTTCCTTGCCTTTTTCAGCTTTTACCTGCATTCCGCACCCATGACCTCTTCTTCCATTTTCAAAGCTAGCATCATTAGGTTGAGTCATGCTCACGCTGTTATCTCTCTGGTTCTCTTCTGCCTCCCTCTTCCACTTTGAAGAACTATTATGATGATAGCAAACTCACCTGATGATTTAGAGTACTCTGCCAACTTTAAAGCCAGTTCCCTAGCAACCTTAACCCCCCTTTGCTATCTAACATAACGTAACGTAACGTAACGTAACGTAACGTAACGTAACATAACATAACATAACATAACATAACATAACATGAGTAACATAACAAACTTAACATAAAACATAACATAACATCACATCTTCCAGGATTAGAATTTGGTGACTCTGAGAACAGTAGAGCATTATTTTTATTCTGCCTATTACAGTTTATAAACTGGGTGTCCCAAATTATATCATATCTAGAGGTAAACTTCAGACTCAATATTAGGTATAAATTGGTGCGATTCTCGATCTTTTCCTTTCACTACTAAGGAAAGGTGCTTCTCCCTGTCTCCACCTATCTTCTCAAATTCTTTTGCAGTGTGTAATGGAGCTCACTACATATGACTCATGGGTATTCAGTCCTCCATGGAACCACAAGTTTCCACCATGCTGCTGATTCTGTGTTCATCTGAAACTCCAGACACAACATGGGGTTGCCTAGAGTTCCTGGACACCTTACAAATTTGTTTTTCTGAAATCACCCTTCTCTCCTCTAGACTCTCTTAGGCTGACATGCACCTTCAGAGGCTGGTGATGGAGGTCAATTTGAGTTACCATCACTATTCACACTCAGAATAGCCATCTCAAACCTACCCCTTACAGGTGTTCCCCCATATCCAGAAGTAGAGTGAGTAATTCCAATTTGGTAAGATTGGTAAGCTCTGGGTATCTGGGATGCCATTACCATTAATTAATCTGAAAAGGGTTTTGACTATACCCAGATCCAAAAAATAACCTACCAAATTACACTTAATAGTAATGTTCGGCTTTTGAATAATGGGGAAAATTTCTTCTCACAGTGGCTTCATGCCCTGAAATGAAATCAAAATTGTTTGCATTCTGTAACTCCTTAGGATTTATTCAAGAGGCTCCATGATGCTTCATGCAAACAGAACTTATTGACACCTCCTCCCTACCTGCCCTGAAGCCAGGCTTGAAGTCTGAAGTGAGCATAATTTAGGCTCAAACTGATCCTATTATTTTAACCTCATATATAGAGAGCTAAATTTATCATATGCCTCATCTCATACTCCATTATCATCACTGATCTACAGGATGTCTTTTTCTTGCTTATATATTTCCTATTCTTCTCTAGATTTCCATTCTACTATGTTTTATATGTATCTTGTTATTTCTTACATAATGTGTATTGTTTGAGATTGTTCTTAACTTACACAAATAGTACCGTCACATATCTTACTTTATGTCTTACCTTTTTTCCCTTGAAAGGCACCTTTAGAAAATGGACCAGGGGAGAAAATAATAATAATAATGAACAACTATATACCAGAGAGATTTTACGGGAGTGGGATCAAAAATGGAGGAGGGGGAGGAGAGTGCATGGGACTGTGGTGATGGCACACAGGTGATTTGGTGATGGGAAGCCCATGGGGATTACAACTGAGATGAAAAAAGGCACAAAATTATGTAAAAATAAACTATTATATTAATTTTAAAAAAGAAAAGCATTCAATATTAGTAAAAAATGTAAAAATAAACTATTATATAATAAAAAAAAAGAAAATGAACAGTACCCCAGAATTACTGTAATTTTTATGATCAACCCAAGCTTTCATGCATATTAAGTCCCTTACTCGTTGTGCTGCCTCATCCTTCATAACGTACACTTGTCCACATGTTAGCATCTACTCAGTTGCGACTCAACCCAGGTGACCTCCAACAATGCTCCAGGGCCTGGCATCATGACACCTCGCGAGCAGGGTGGTGGTGATGGGAAAACTTCCCTGGCATTCTTGATTCATTTTGAAGGGCTGCTACAACAAAATACCACCAACTGGTTTGGGCAGGGTTGGGGGGGGGGGGTAGTGGCATTGAACAATAGAATTTTATTTTCTCACAGTTCTAGAAGCTCAAAGTCCAAGATCAAGGTGTTGGCAGGTCTAGTTTCTTCAGAGATCTCTCTCCTTGACTTGTAGATGGCTACTATTTCTCTTGTCTCTGTATGCTCTCACCTCTAGCATATCTACATGTCCAAATGTCCTCTTCTTATTTGGACACCATTGAGATGGCATTAGGGCGGACCCTCAAGATCTCATTTTAATGGCATCACTCTTCCAAGCCTTATCCCCAAATACACATTGTATTTGGTACTGGGGGAATTCAACATATGAATTCTGGGAAAAAACAATTCAGCCCTTAACAGATATATAACATAAATGAAATTGCTGGATCTGGAAGTCTGCAAATGATGTGACTGCAGGCACACTTCCATAGGAATGAATAAGAGTCCTTGTATTTTAAGCCCCACTACACTGGATACAGTTCAGCTTCCTAATACTTTGCTAGCCCACTAGATATAAAGTGCTTATCTCTATTGTTTTTAATTTCATTTCAGATGCTTGTTAGTTTTCAGGATTTCCCCTTCTGTAAATAGTCTGATAATGGCTTTTCCCACTTTTTCTGTTGCATTTTCCTTTTCAAAGTGATTTGCAGGATGTCTTTATATATTCTAGATAATGGTTTTAGACTGCTAATAGCCTTTCCACTCTGATTTTAAGTTATTTGTTCATAGAGTGCTTCGTGACACTAAAGAAATCTTCAATTTGATGTTATCGAAGTCATCAATTATTTTTTCCTTATGATTTGACTTTTTGAAGTTGTGCTTAAGAAGTCCTTCTGTAGGCTTAGTGCACAAAAGTAATCTTCCACATTTTCCTTTATTAATATTATAGCTTCTGCTTTCAAAGTTGAATCTTACTCCATCTAGAGCTTGCTCTCGTCTGTAGTTCTGGAGAGCAATGGACTTTTTCTGCCATCAAGTAAACCACTTCTCCAAATAACATTTTATCAAACCATGTCTTTTCTCCACTAGTATACAACAAAGGTGACACTTTGCTCTTGCATTAAGCAGTCATATATGTAAGGGTGCATCTCCCAGTTCTCGACTATACTCCAGTGGTCTTTCTGTTTATTCATATAGCCACACCACACCAGTTTTACTTTTTTATAAACTCAGCTTTGTGCTGTGCTGTTTCTTGACAAACTGCCAAGGTTAGTTTTCCATTACCTTCTTTCCTTTTTAAGGTTACTTAGTAATCTTAGAGATGTGTATTGTTTTCTGTGTTTTTGTTTTTGTGTTTGGCATAGAGGAACTAAGGTGTAACCCAAAAGGGCAGGGAGGTGAGAGGACTCACCAGAGACAGTATTGGGAGCAGAACAGACTGATTAACTGAAATACACTATTAAGGAGCGCAGCAGGTGAGATAGGAGAAGTCTGCTGCACCATGTGAATTAGCTCATGGCCGGGTGGGGATCAGACTCAAGTTCTTCAGGCTTACTTTTGAACTTAACCCCTAGGCCACCAGGAAGAACCCAGAAATGTATTCCTTCATATAAATTTTAGAGTAAATAAATTGAACTAAAAATAAATCCAGATAGAATTTCACTAGGAAGGAATTGACTCTCTAAATCAATTTGGAGATATTTGATCCTTTTGTAATAAGTCTGAACATTTATTCATGTCATCCACTGTGTGCTTTACTAGGGCTTTTACCTCCTTCCCATAGAGGTTCCTAGTACCTGTAACAAGGAGTTTATAGACTTTGTTGATGTGATGAGTGTTTTCTGTTTGATTTTATTTTTTAGTGTGTTGCTGGTTTAGAACAAGAACTACCAGTTGTTTGAGGTTAATCTTGATTTCAACAATCTTGATTAGCTCCTTTATTTTTCTGAGAGCCTGCTATTTCTAATTATGCTCTAGAAATAATAATAGTTTATCTCTTTTCTTATAGTCCTCAAACCTGTTTTCTCATTTTTCTTTCCATGAGTCCTACAGAAAACAGTTGTCACAATACTTTATATCCTTGTCTTATTCCTGATCTTAACATTTCTCCACTGAGTTATGATGATTTTGATTTCATTTTTTGTAATGTGGGATGTGTATTACATTAAGGAAATTTCCTTCTGAATTTTTGAGAGCTTATGCAACCTTGTGATTTTTTTTTGAGATAATATGTTTTTTTTTTCCATTTGACATTAGTGAAGTGAATTATGCTGATATTTTCATCCTAAACTTGGATTCATGGAAAAAATTTTATGAGATCATCATGTATTTTTTAATACACTTGATTTTAGTTAACCCATATTTTATTTTGTTTCATTATAGCTATGGCCATCAGTGAACTAGACCCATAATGTTTACTTATACTGTTTTTATCGTGTTATGAAATCATATTTCATTACTCTAATAAAATGAACTGGAAAGTCTTTATCCTTATCCTATTTTCTAGAACAGACTAAAAGTGGGAGCATTCATTTGGAAAACCAACTGAACCTATGGCATTTTGAGCAGGAATGGATGCCAGCTATCATTACAATTTCTTTAGTATCTCAATTTCTGTTGTCTGTTTTTCTGCCCCATAAGGCAACGTTCGGGACATCCCCAGACCCTTAAACTTGCATGCTTTAAATGGGATCTGCATCCACTGTGTAAAAACAAAACATATTCTTAGTACCTAAGACCATCAATAGGAAAAAAAAAAACTTGAGTAGAATTGGTGTGCAATAGAGAGAAAAGAAGAAAAGAGCCAAATTTACCTATCCCCTCATGGGCAAATGCCTAGCCAAACAGGGTTGGCACTGAGGCCTGAAAGCTTGCCACAGTCTAAGGAACCTTCTGGCAGGAAACCATGTAAAAGAGGCAGAGAGAGCCCGCAAATCTAGAAGGAAAGGGGAAATTAAAGGACAAGTAAAGATAAAGGCTGCCATTATCAGCCTCCCCCTGGTCTCTCGTTCACATCTCTTCCAACTGTCCCCTTCTGTGTACCCCAAGTCCCTGAAGCAAGTCCAAGATCAAGAAGCAAATATTGCACCTTCACATTTCTCTCTCTCCACATGCCTCCTTCAAGTTTGCTCTCCAAATCTTCTCTCCCAAGTCCTTCTTTGCTTCCCCTTACTGCTCAGCTCCATCCTTCTTCGGGTGGGGCAGAGAACATGGAAACTCCCCTTTTTAGATTACATCATTTCATTTCCCTTGTCCATAGACACACCTTACTTCCTACACACCTTACATGTCACAACAGTCTTTCTCTTTGGAGATCCTGATAAAACATTCAGTAATGATATCCTTATTTGATCTGTGTCAACTGCTAGTCCCTCACATTTTTTACCCCTTTTTCATGAACACACAGTAGCTCTGTCTGTATCTCTTACACTACTAATATTATTTTTATCCAGCATTATACCTAGGTGTTATCTCCATTTTATCCAGCAATAGGTAACTAATGCCATGTATATAAAGTGAGCTTTACTTCACATGAAATTTATTTCTCTAAAATGGAAAGTAAATTTTATAGAGAGAGCATAATAGTAATAAGTGTTGAATTTTTTGCTCTTTCAATACATACATTAAAAGTTTAACCCTTTGTATATAAAGACTTTGTACCTTATGCAAACTTTGTTCTTCACATTCCAAGCCACACACACCCCCGTCGCCTTCCATGGATCTTGATTCAACTAGAGTCCATTGGGCCAGCTCTTGGTTCCAGACTCCAACCTCACCCTTGAATTGCCTCTTTAGTAAATGTGAATTGGGAAGGAATTGGAATTCTATTAGACCAGACAGATGGAGAAACCTACCCATTTCAAAGTAAGACATGGAGATCCACATTGAGGCTGAGCTGGTGAGACTTCTAGGATGGCCTTGCTACCCAATGCAATCTGCCTTTTCTAGAAAGTACTGACCATTCATTATGAACAAAGATAGAATGAAACATCAAAGGAAATGACTGGCAGATTCACAATTTATGGTTTTACTCGTCTGTCATCTACTTTCCTAACAACCTTCTTAGCACAACCAATGTTGAGACAACAGAAATGAAAGGCCTTCATTCCTCCACACCCTAGTCAAGATGCTCACAGTTGGGTAAGAAAGTCAAACATAGTCACTAAAATTTACAATGATAAAATCTGTGACAGAAGCAATTTTCAGGGGCGAGGGGAGGGAAGACCCGGGACAACTCTATGGTGAAGCTCATCTGGGGTCATAACTCCAACATAGTCATCAGCACCTGATCACATGAGCTGACTAAAAGGGGGTGTGAAATCCCAATCCCATCACATGAGACTTTAGGAAAGCTACCTGGCCCTTCTGAGCCTCAGTTTCTTCATCTATAAAATGGGATGGGTAGCACCTGCCTCAGGTGTTGTTTTCTAGGAGGAGATAATGAGGTAATGTATATGGTGTCTGGCATGCAGCAGGCTCCTGGGAGCTGCTGTTTCCACAGCTGGTGTCACGGCTCTCTGCTTCTGATTGTAGGTGGTGACACCAGATGGGCGTGGCAAGGCCCGAGCCAAGTGGGGCTTGCTGAAGAATATCCAGTCTGCCCTCCAGAAGCGCTTCTGAGCATCCCCGCGAGCAGGCAGCAGCCTCAGAGATGCACCTCAGAATAGACATATATGTACACATTATGTATATGTATATTTTTCACCATATTCTTCAACGAGTTTGTAGCTGATGTTTGTAGCACCTCTGAGCTATTCCAGCAGGAATCTTCCAAGAACTAATAAAAGGAAATGCCTGATGTCATGACTTCCATTTGCTCATTCTTATGAAAGTAAGATGTAAAACAGAAGTCCCCATGTCTCCATTAGCTCACATCTAATTCTAGGCTCAGAAATCTGCGATGGTTGGTATATATGGGCAGTATCAGAGGTGTTCTCTTTGCAGATCAGGTCCGGGGGCACACAACCTCACTCTAATCTAACTAGATGTGAGTGTTGAGCAAATCACTGATTGGTGAGAAACTGCTTCTCCATGCAGTCAACTTCAATATCAAGCAGCTAACATTGTTAAATGCTCTTTCTGGTTATGGATTCTGAACTTGCCTTCTCATAACTTCAATCTCATGATCTGCCACTAGGTCACAGTGAATGAGAGCATTGTCTCTTCCCTTCACTCTGTCTGGTCCCCAAGTCATCAAAGGAACAGTCACATGCTAAGCCAGGGGCTCCTTATGGTTCTGTAAAGCAAGACAGGAAAAAACAGCAGAGTTATGTATCAACTCCAGCTCCACCCCCAATGACTTTGACCTGCCTCTTCAAACAACATAAAACTGCCAGGTTTCATATTTGAGAAGGCCCCATCTGCCTAGAGGTGAGCCTCTCTTAAGTTCCACACCATTTCATCTAGAAAACACCACCAATGTTTCAAAACCAAACTCTGCCACTTCTTCTAGGAACTCTTTGCTAATTCTCCAAATAAGGATGACACCTCCCTCTGTACTTCCCTTCCCAGCAAACAGAAACTTCCAGCCTCCCTCCAATCCCCATAGAGGCATCTCTTCCATGTGGTCACACTTAGGGGCTCTCATTCATTCATTCCATCTTAGGGACAGAGATGGGATAGCTTTCATTTTGTCCACACCACTGGGCCCAGGGGTCTCACATCGCATATCAGTGCTAGGAGGGGAAGAACTGCTGCTGGAGAACACACCAACCTCCTCTGAGGCTCCCAGCCCCAGGTATCAGTCTGCATGGTAAGGGGTACTCACAGCAGTGGTAACAGGCATGACAAGGGAAGGGGGGGGGAACCTGGCTCTATCCCTCTAGTCCCATCCTTTTCATGAGGGTCCCAGTGGCAAGTGTGGCCAGTCCATCTGCCTTCGCCATGCAACCACTGCTTTTCAATCTGCAATCTTGCCCAAAGGTTCAGGGTCAGAACCAAAAAGAACCCCTTCCTTATGAGAAGTCCTAGTGAAGATCTTCTAATAATGTGAGATGAAGACCTGCAGATTCTTACCCACCCAATAGTATTACCAGAAGGGATACCCCAGGGAGCTTCATTATGATCCTATTACTGTAAATGATGGCTTAAATCTACTATCAGATTTGGTATTATCATATAATCATTTCTTTAAAGGCTTCAGAATCATCATTAGCAGGGGAGCAAATTAAATGACATGCCAGCAGGGATTTTACTACTGATAAACTAAAATGAAATTACACTAAAAAAATAGAATAGCATGAATATTGCATGACAATGATCACACCTACTCATAAAGCCAACAAGGATAAATAAGCCAGGATCAAATCAGCTACAGCACCCTGCTCTTGCCTCCCTAGGGGACATGCAAACTTGTATCAAAGACCAAGGTTTATAGTTGACTTTGACACCAATTACCAGAAAGCTAAGCCACTTCATTTTCTTAATTCAGATATAATTGACCTGTAATATGCATTAGTTTTTTGTGTACAACATCATAATTTGATATATATAGTGAAATGATCACCATAGTAAGTTAACATCCATTACCACACATAGTTACAAATTTACTTCTCTTGTGATAATAACCTTTAAGATCTCCTCTCTTAGCAACTTTCAAATATATAATTCAGTTTGTTAACCATAGTCACCACAGTATACATTATATCACAGGAATCGTTTATATGTGTACCTTTGGTTCCTTCACACATTTTGCCCACCCAATTCCCCAAAATGGGATTTCATCATGGCACCAAAATCCCTGCATGTAAGCCTTGAGGTTTAGATGAACACACAGTGCTCACTGCAGGAACCACCCCCCTGACATGTGAAAAGGGAAGCCAGAGACAGGTTTTAACACCAGCTTTTCACCAACTTGCTACAAGACCTGAAACAAGTCCCTCTTTCACTCTAGGCATATCAGCTTCTTTCTCTCTGCAGCATGTGATTTAATGAGATATTTCCCATATGATCTTTAATAAAATGAGAATAATGCTACTTTCCCTGCCTTTTAGGACTATTGTTATATTCAAATGACTAAGGTGAAAGCATGTTACAATGTAGATAATACTGTTTAAAACAGTTTTATAAGTGGCAAACATGTATGTGCAGACAGATAACATGTGCAGATAGGAATATATGCCAAATGTAACCAAGAGATTCCTAAATCTGTTCCCACAAATATATAGACTATGTTAAGCCATAATCTGTATTGATACCTACATATTTCAAAATCCCTATCAGCCTTTACATAATAACTTATGACTACAGGAAGAGCTTGCATTATGATTGTATAGATGCTAGCTAGATAAATGGTAGCTTGCTTGTCACTCTACCTTTTTTTCTCTTTTATTTGTTTTTTGTTGTCATTATCACTCTAGATTCATGCATTTATTTAACATGTTCATAATGAGCCCTGGGTGCAAGGGTGTAGGGACACAGTTGTGAGTTAGCCATGGTCTTGCCCTGCAGATCTGATAGTCTAATGAGGAGGGGCTAGCAGAAAGCTATAGGTTTGGAGGGAGCTAGAAATGATGAGAAGGGCAAGGAAAAAAGGAACTTGGAGTTGGGAGGCATCACCTCTTAAGAGGGTACAATCGACTGAATGCTGCCTCCCCCAGAGCCATATGTTAAAACCCTAATCCCAATGTATTTGGCGGTGGAGACTTAGGAAATAACTAGGCCCTGGGAGTGACCTATGAATGGGATTAGTGTCCTTATAAGAAAAAGCCAGAATGAAGGGAGCCCATACTTCTCTCTTCAAGACATGACAAGTAGGACCACTTCAGTGTTAGTTTTTTCAGTTTTGCTTTTTCTTATATGGTTATAATCACTAACTGGCAAGCTAGAAAACCATGATTTCCGCACAAGGAATTTTTTTTTTTTTTTGCAAAAATGGCTTATTTTAGCCATTGGGGGAAAAAATGGACTTAAAAAGTCAAGTAGCAAAACAAAAAGAAAAGGCCTGAAAAGAAGACCCAGGTCTGCTCTCTCCAATAGTTAAGGCTCAGAGCCAGGGTCACTGCCAGGCTAATACTGATCAGTTTGAGGGGACACCAGAAGACTAGTCCCAGGAAAAAGCTGGAAACTGGCAGCTATAGCTGAGCCACACTGCCCAGGAAGACCATTGCTATGATGATTCCATCCAGAAGGAAAGAGACAAATTTTTCCTCCTTCCCCTCCCAGACTTCCAGGCTTTCTCTGGCTTCCCCTCTTAGCAGAGCCTAGCAGAGATGGCTGGCAAAGGAAAATGCCATCTTCAAGTGCCCAGTTCCAGCATCCACAACTGAGTCTAGAAGGATAGTTTGGGGCGTAGAGATAACAGCTTATTAATCAGCACAAATATATAAACCTAGAACTCAAAAGATAAGCCTGGGCTGAGGACACAAACTGGAGATCATTCGTGGACACGATCTGTGATCTTCCAGAATAGTAATGCCATCAATTGTCCTGAATACAGTAAGGCTCTATGGGGTCGACCAGAAAGACAAGGAACTCATTCCTTTCTTCAGGTTGCTTCCTAACTACAAGACCACCTAGAAAGCAATTAAGCATTTGAATATGTTGCTTTATCTCTGAAACTAAAAATTCCAATCCCAAGTGATATATCAATCAGAAAGAATACAAAGCCAGGGCCTAGACATCTGTATTTCCTAAGGTTTCCAAGTAATTCTGAGAGTGGCCTTCTCCCGAGAGAACAAGGTATTTGGGACTTGGAGTGGCCTGAGTTGCTGGAAGATAGTTCCTGGCTGTAGAAGGACCAGAGTTTGTTTTGAAAATGTGCAGGAACTGAATTAGGTGTAAGCCAGAGGAAAGGCTGAAAAAGAACGTGGAGGCAGGAATGAATGGGGTGTTGACCCAGGAGAGGAATAGAGAATTGACTTGACTTTCAGCATGTACCATGTCTCCCTCTTTTTGTTTTGAAAAATAACAAGAGACAAAGGTTGTGAGGGAATGTTCATATCATTTCATCGGGAATCCTCCCTCCCCTATATAAATGTACAGATACATGCAGGGAACAAAGAAATAATATGAACCCCAGGGTGGCAGTGTCCACAAGCCAACACAAGTCTGCCCACGGCCATATCTTTCTGATCAAAGCCATCAGCAGTGCCTGCCCTGCATTCAGTTATCTCACACACACACACACACGTAGAGACACACACACTCAGACTCACACAAGCACATACACACACATATACAGACATGTACATACTTACATATACAAATACACTTGTTTACACATTCACTCAAACATGCACACACACATACACTCACTCACACACAGTCACATTCACTGCCTCTACTCTCATCATCCATTCGGAGGTCAGTGAAAACTTTCTGAACCACAGAGACTTGCCTCAAAGCTTGAAAGACCAAAATATCAAAGAAGTGTGATTCTGAGGGAATATTTTAATTCCTACAACAGGAGATGGGATGGGGAATAAGGAAGGGAAGTGGGTAAAGTATTTCTGTACTCTGCCTTGCCCTGTTACCCTAGTGGCAAATGGTTTGTGAGGATTTTTTGGTTTGAAATCAAAGGGTTTCTTTGCCAGCCAACAACTAGGAAAATCAGGTTGTACAGAAGCTCCCAGAAAAGCTAATATATTCCAAGGCAAATAATTGACTGAATCTAGGAAAAGAAGCAATTTGGGGAGAAACCCAAGGGACATGTGTTACTGTGATGTTGAACTGGGCCCAGAAGCTTGAATTTTTATATCAAGTTGTAGACGTTAGCAAAACAGGGTTCCAAAACAGAGTTCTTCAGATGCTGTGAATCTATGCATGACTTCATTTCCATTCCTGTAATTCCACCAGGAGATACAATTTCTAAATTTCCCTTCAGGAAAAAAAAAAATCATTTAGCTCAGAAATAATGCTTCCCATATAAAGCTGTAGCTGTTTCAGGGTTTTTGTTGTTTCCTTCCAAGAAAATCAGAATAAAGGGAGCCTTTCATCTTCTGATATGGGGAGGTGCCCTCTGATCCAGGCAGGCAATGAATGCCCTTTAGACAAACTGACCACGTGCCACACAGATGGCCTGTGAGGCTGGCACTGCCAGCATAGGTTCTGTCCTCCGTGGGCTGCCACCCGTGAAGTGGTGGGGGCACAGCTCGTCCTCTGCCTGTGTGGGCTTTGGCGTCCAGGCCACTCCATGGCAGAGTGGAACAGACCTGTGGTCATTGAAATTGAAGGAATAGAGAAAGAAGTTAGGAGAACAGCGTGAATAGAGGTGTAGAGGCTGAGCTAGGACCCTGGAGTCATGAGTATAAAAAAAAAGATAAGATAGATAAGAAAGAGATCTAGTGGACCGCAAGAGTTTGGATGACATGAGTCCACTGTTGAACAGCTTTCTTTCACCTCTTTTGCCCTGCACCCCTGAGACAAGACCAAGCTCCTCCCTCCCTCCTTGTCCTCAGCCTACTCATTGTGAAGATGATGAGGATGAAGACCTTTATGGTGATGGACTTCCACTTAGTGAATAGTAAATACAGAATAAGTTTTAATTGGCTAGTGATGTTATCACAAAGTTTTCCCGTTAACAACAGTTTTTCATGTGTAAGTGGCACTATGAGTTTTGAGAGAATCAAAAATTATAGGTGGACTTTTGAATGCAGGGGGAAGGGATCAGAGTGTCTGAGTCCTGCACTGTTCAATCGTATGTAGCTCTCTAGCCTGTGGGTCATGTCACATGCCTAAAACCCTCATAAATGAGGAGGAGGAAGATCTTTTATTCTAGCATTCAGGCTCTGAGTGCAGTCCCTGAGGCCGAATTCCTAAAACCCATGTAATGTCCTAAGTGGTAGGAGCACTTAAGAGCATCTTTTGAGCTTACATTTATTTTTTGAGTGGTTTCTGACACAGAGCTCCTAAGTTCCTTGGAATTCCTGAGTTCTAGGAGTGTCTTTTCTCTAGCAAGTTCACTCTCAATGGTCCCTTGTTTACCAGAAACATTAAGCCACCATTCAAAACTTAACAGTTCTCAGTTCCACCCCTTGTTCTCCAGAGAGGGGGTGAACTCCACTGAAGATGAAGTTAACTAATGGTCTGACTGGATGAAGCTCCATACAATCCTCAGTAGCACACACTTGCACCCAACTCTACAACAACAGAAACAATTCATCTGAATCCTTGATGATATACTTTATTATATAATAAACTTCTGAACAGAAGCAAGTGGTTCTGTGTTCAAATGCTCAGACCCAAGGACAGGTACCAGCAGCCCTGATTTACAGGTGGTACATGAGAAATAGAGGTATAACCTGGGTTTATAGTGGGGGTATAAACCCCCACTATAAGGGGGGTAGCCCTGTGAGATTGAGGACTTAGCTCATGGGATCTGATGCTGATAGTGATAGGTAGACAGTGTCAGAATTAAAACAGAACAGCCAAGTGGTGTGGAGCATTGTTAGGTGTTGGGAGGAAATAGCCACATATTTGGTGACCAGAATCAGAGTAAAGTGTGGCAGTGAGTGAGAGTAAAGGAGAAACACAAAGGAGTGTGTTAGTCCTCTTTAAAGAATGTAAAGTCCACATGGGTTGGGCAGATCCTAGCAGTCAATGAAAAGCAGACAAAGCAGTCTGTGGATTTAAAGGGAGTTGCCCTGTTGTTCTGGGGTCTGCCTGTGAAGAGTGAATTCTCTCAATGGATTGTCTCAAACTACTAAATCAAGGCCTCCTCTCTCCCAAGAAAAGTCAGGTGGGAAGGTGGCAGCCCGGAGATACAGGGTTTGCATGGAGACTGCTGCATCTGAATAACATCACCTTCCATATCTCAGCGAGAACCCCACCATCAAACCACCCAGGCTTGTCCTTCTGTTTCTATAGGCCTCTGTCCAGATGTTTGTGCTCTGGGCCTCAGGGTTTTACTTTGCAAAGAGAAATATTAGCACCCATTGGGCAGGACAGCCATGAGGACAATGGATATGCAGAATGAGAAGCAGTGCTTGGCCTTGAGTTATGTTGCCAAACTTGCAATGAAATTCCACACCATAGCCATGCTCAATTCAGCCAAGTCTTGTGGCCTCCCTGAGGCCCTAGCAGTTAAATCTCAGCACTGTCACCTGAGTTCAGTTCCTGGCCAGGGAGCTGACCCACACATGTGGCACAGCAGACCTCTCCTGTCTCACCTGCTGCTCTCCTTAGTAGTATATGTCAGTTAAGTCTGCCTGTTCTGCTCCCCACTCTGTCTCCAAAGAATTTTTTCACCCCCTCCTTCATGCCCTTCCCACCCTTGCACCTCTGACCTACACCCCAGTTCTTCTGTGCAAAAAAAAATAAAAATTAGCCAAGTCTTGATTGAGGCCTGGCACTTTAAGAGGGACTGCTGAACTTTTTCTAGGATATTGGCATACCTTCGAGAATCTGCAAATGACAGGATCAGGTGAGAAGACTACACAAGATTTAGCAAGGACTCTAAGTGATATCTGTAGCCACTAATCTTCCCTCAGTGGCCAGCACTTGAGGTGTCTGGGAACTCCAGCTCAGAAGACCCTGCCCGTGTGCAGGCACTTATTTTACACTAAGATCACAGTGAGACAGCCTCTTTGCGCTTCATGCCAGGGCAACCTGGGAGCCTGCCACTGTTGTGCCAGGTTTCGAGTTTCCCAAAGACCACCAAGGAGCCAATTCCGAAGCAAAGCACACGAGGGTCTTTATCGCCAGCTTGAGCCTGGGCTCCCAACATGCAGCGACGCAGCAGCCGAAGTTGAGAGCCTTGAGCTCAGGAAAGGCAGTTTTTATTACAGAAGAGGGGAGTTTCAGCCCAGCAGAGGGGAGTTTTTGCTCAGCAGTACATTGATTGGTAGAGTTTGAGCAAAGTTATCTCGTCTTAACCCGGCTGATCTATGCATGTAAGATGTAGCCTTCACTACTCAGCCCGCATACCTTAGGACATCTGGCGTTTTCCTGATATGTACTGGTTATTTGCCTACTTGCTAATTGGCTGTTGCTATGGGATGAGCAAGATTAGGATGTTTACAGTTAAATTAGGCCTTGGCACCTTGTTGATAACTGAGACTTAGGCCTGGCTGGTTCAGAAGCATTCTGAAGCCTGTCATTGCGTCAGTTTGGTCTTTCACCACCATCACTAAAATGAAAGATTGGCGATCCCCTGGCAGAGAGAGGCTCAGCACATGGGCACAGAGCAACTCACAGAGCACAAGCCGAGTGTGGACACTAGGAAATAGCAGCACCTGTTGCACGTTTCAAACACAGAAGCTGCTGTGGCAGCAAACAAATACAAAGGATGACGAATAGCACAAGCAGCAACCTGTGGCGGTACTAGAAATATTTTGACATTTGGGGAGAACCTCAAACTTGACAAGGTCAGAACTCCCTGCTGGGGTCTAGCCGCCCTTCCCTGCCCTCCAGTCCAGGCAGGCATCATGACAGAGGGTTGCCTAGGCAATGTCTGAGCAGCAGGCCCCCTATGGCAACTAATATAATTAAGGTGGAAACCTTTTAGAACACACTTTAAACAAAAGAAAATCCATGCTACAGCCAAGGGTTCCTTTATTTTCTTCCTGCAAATAAATTTCATTTCAGGGGTCTCTGGGTCACAGTCTCTTTTCCAGTTTTCATCTAGACCTTTATACACAAAAGATTTTGGTTGGTTGGTTTCTTTGTCTTTGTTTTTTTGTTTTTATTTTTCTTTTATCTTGCTCTCTTAAAGCCATAGACACTGAAGCTTGATTTTTAAAAATGGATTACGTTGTTTTGCCAGATTTTCAAATTTGGGGACCCAATGACTCAATTTGCTCCCAAACTATTATTCAACAGGGGTTTTAACCTTGCATGTTTTAGTCATTGGCAACATGAGGAAATGTAACAAAAGTAACAAAGCAGGGCTGCCTTACAGCAAGAGAGCTGAACAAATGGACTTCTGTTCAAAGCCCACTACA
>NW_004567115.1:7922942-7963946 GCF_000260355.1 Condylura cristata | reverse complement strand
TCCTCAGCCCTGGACTTTGCATTTAGTCATTTTTTTTGCTCTGGCCAAAGAGGCATTAGCAATCACGGTGTACACAGAGGTTGGACATGTGCGTGTATGCTCTGTTCTCTCACAGTGCTGTCATCTTTTGGGTAAAGCTTCCTCTGACAGATGCTTCCCTGTTAGCATGAGCCAGTAGTGCATAGCCAAGACATCCTTGAGCAGGACCAGAGCAAGGAGCCAAGACCAACTAGACTCTCCCTGTGAAGTTGAACTGCCCAGACTAGGCCAACTTGTGTCACTTGAACTGCAGCCCCATGATTGTCAAAATATGTGCTATTGTCACCTGCCACCAAGTGGGAGTGGCCATGGCAAAGCACCTTATATGGCATCACAGCATCAACACTTAATGAAGACAGTGTGAGAGGTCTTGATATTCTGATAACTTACTCTGGGAGTTTGTGATACAGTAAGCCTATAAACTCATGTTAGATTCCTGCTCGGAAAGTTATGAGGGAAGAGCCTGGTAAAAGTTGCCCACTCATCAGATTAATAAGAGATAGGATGGGGTAGGGAGGCTGAATTCCCACTGTCTGAGTCGGTGGAGCTTCCCGTGTATATCAAGTAGAGATAGATGGCAGCTTGACTCATCGAGTCAAGCTTACCCAAAAGTCGTGCCTTCCAGCTGTGTAGTCCAACTAGAGGCAGTTTGGTGGAGTGGAAACTATTAACAAAAATATGGAAGGAAGAACAGGGAGAATTTAAAAATATCCTTTCCTACCACAGGTGCTTAAGGTCATTCTAAGCAGGAGTGGTGAAATGAGATGCAAGTTTTAATTGAAATTTAACTAGACTCTTAATATCGGCAAACAAGAGTTTTGTGACTGAAAAATTATTCCCAAAACTGAAACTTGACACAACACATCAGAAGACAATGATGGAAATCTAAATCATTCAATAAAATAATATACCAGTATATAAATTACATATATATATATATAAACACAAACACATATATCATGCAGAACCGTGTGTGTTCTATGTTATATATTGAGCATGTCAATAGAGATAGTTCTATTTTGAGAAACCAAATTGTCAGGGGCAGTCTGGACAGAGGTGTTTGCTGGGCAGAAGTCTCCTGAAATGGAACGCCAGGCTTCTCTCCTTTGTTCCCTTTGCCCTAACAATATGGTTCATTCCTCAGCAAACTTCTCTTCAAATGCTCAGCCTGTGGCAATGAGATATTTTTATAGCTTTTTATTTAACATCCCCCCTGAGAATTATGGTTGGTTTTACAGAGTATTGCCAAGAAATAAAGGCAACAAAAACACAATTTAATTGTTCAAGCAATTTGTCTCCTCTTCCTTCTGATAATAGAGGAATGAGAAGCCTTCAGGGCAGAAGTCAGAACACGGGGATCGTCATGAGGGAAGTAGCCCTGATTCCCCATTTGACCTTAAGCAAGGGCCTCAGCCTCTCAGGCTTCATTTTGCTCCCATGTAGCTCCTCTGTGAGACATGCCTCAGACATCCGAAGTGCCAGCATGATGTGGGTTATGATAATCGGAACCTGTGTTTTCATCCTTCCTATTCTACAAGAAGTGCCATGATTCCAAGCAAAAGAAACCTTCAGTTTCATCATCTTTAAACTAGGGAGATGCACCATGCCTTACCTACCTCCCAGGTTTTGCTGTCGATTTTATGCTTGGATTATGTCATACTGCACAATATACTACCACACAATGTAGCGGCTGAAACTAACCATTATATGTGTTAGGATTATGTGGATCAAAGGTTTGAGAAAGGATGCACCGGGTGCTTCATCTTAGCCCCATGGCGCATCAGCCTCAGGAGTCAGTGAAGAAGAAAGATTCTACACTCATCTATTTGACACAATGGTACTCCTTGATATCTACTTATGTACCTATCTACCTAACTTCTACCTATGGCATCTTGTCCCAGTCTGAATACAAAAGTCAGGAAGCAGGAAGTTCCAGCCAATTCAGAGTTATGCTCAGAACTGGCACAGCCTAACTTGTTTTGGATTTACACACTGTGTTATAAGAGTTGCAACCCCCTCTAGAGTTAAAGATGAGGAAATCAGCTTCATCTCTTGATGGCAGAATGGCAAGGCCACATTGCTGAATAGCAAAAGGAATGGTAGACAGACTGGCAAACAGAATCTGCCACATACTCATTTTGTTGTTATTCTGAACACAAATTATAATAAATGTAGAATACCTTTGAAGAATTACAACTCCATGTGTCTATCAATTACTGCTATGATCCTTAATTGAAATGATCCACATTTCATCTACTTCAGTTAGTGTGACTCTGAGGTAAAGGAACGGATTCATTCCGAAGCCATGTATAGTGGTCTACAAGGCAGTGTCTGCCCTTCAGAGACCAGGGTTATGCCTTCTGTGGGGGGACACAGGGATCTCTCTTGATTGAACAGACTTACATCAGTCATGACATATCAGATCTAGGAACCCACAATTCCAAAACCAATGGTCTAACATAAGGAAAATGTATCTCACTGCGTGCCTGTCACAGGTTGAGATGCCCACAACTCTGAGACCCTAGCTGACAGAGGACATGCCACATCATGGCATTCTCAGTGGGCACATTTATGGATCCATAAGTTTGATTTGATAAATTTAAATATGCCCACAAGTTATTTGCTATTCCTCCATTCTAATGGGTACCCCCTAAGTCCCCTCTTAAGTGTTTGGTGGAGTTAGTTACTTGCTTCTAATATATGAAATGTGATGTAAATTAGAACACATGACTTTTGAAGGTACGTCTTAAATGATACGACTTCTATCTTGCTCTCGTTTGGCTCACTTACTCAGGAAAACACTAGCTGACATGTCAGAAGACATTCAAGCAGGACTATGGAAAATCCCTGAGGTGACTAACTGAAGGTTGTTCATCCTGAGAGAGCCATCTTGAAAGTGCACCTTTGGTCCTCATCAAGACTTCAGATGTCTTAGCCAAAGTCTTGTCTGCAGTCTAACGAAAGAATCTGAGTCAGACCACATAGCTAAGTTTTTTCTAATTTCCTTACTCTTGACCCCGCCAGAATATATACCCAAGTCCTAGCACCAAACTTTGCTTCATGGGAATCCAAACTAAGGAAATAGCTACTGAATAAATAAATGAAATCATGGATGGATGGATGGATGGTTGGATGGATGGATGGATGGATGGATGGATGGATGGATGGATGGATGGATGGATGGACAATGCATGGATGATGGACGGGTGGATGGATGGATGGACAGATGGATGATGGATGGATAAATGAAGAGAATCAGCACTTAACATTTCTGAGATTCAGTTTCCTAACATGTAAACAAGCATGACAATATTCACCCTACAGAGTATTTGTCATGAGAATTAAAAGAAGGGGCATTTCAAACTGCCTCAGACCATGCCTACTCCAGGACGAGCTGTTCTGTAGCAACCTTCACCTCCTCTCCCCACATAAAAACCCACGGCACGTATAGCCCTTTACTCTGCCCTGGGTGAGCCAGGCCCTTGACTCTGTGCACAGTGACCGACAGCTTTCCTGGGCTTAATCACATCCTGGGTCTGACATCAGAGGTTGAAATTGTTCCTGAAATTAAGGGAGGCACCATCTCTGTGGAAAAGTAGGCAGCAGACAAGGAATGACTGGTGGACCAACTGATAACAAGTTAGTCACAAAGCTCCTTGACTGAAGCTTGTCTTATTAAGTTCTTGAAGATAGAGCAGGCAGGTGTGCCAGGCCTGCTAGCAGGGAGATGTAAGCTCCTGTCTTGGGGAAAGGAGGTGCCCCAACTTTTCCTACCTTAAATCCCTTCAAGTTTATTTCCCCTTATGGTGAAAAGGCTGGAATGAGCATGGTCTCCTGGTGACAGCAGCATGTCATGTACAAGGGAGTGACCAGATCTCAGCACAGTCCGACAACAGCACCTCGACTATGCCCACACACCCGGGCTAGATACTAGCCCATAGTTTGCTTACTTGGGAATTCCGGGGCCCTTGGGGAAGGTTACGTTTTTTTGGGGAGGCTTTTTGCCTTTGTTTTTGACCGGCGGGTTCGGCTTCTGGAACAGTAACAGCCCTCTCTCTCCTCCACTTCCCTCCTTCCTCTGCCACTAGACCCCCATTTCTCTGTGGCTATCCCAGCCTACTGTACATACTGGCTTTGCTAAGTTTCCCTGACGTTTATAGACATGAACTACAACTGGACCATTAAACCTGAATCTTTCAAAATCCTAGTGATTCACAGTGCAGTCAAACATCTGCCGTGGGTGAGGGGGAGACAACACAAGGTCCAGCACCTCAGTTTCAGAGTCTGTACCTGAGAGCTTGATGCTTCCCTATGAAGACTGGGATAACCCCAAGGTATCTCAGTAGCCAGAGACCAGGACACACACTTTGCTCCTCTGCAACTAGCTGTGAGTCAGGCCTATTGGAGATGCCCAAGAGAAAAACAGAATCCTGCCTCCAGATCTTTACACATTCAGTCAAGTCCCACGTATAAATATCTGTCTAGAAATGCACAAAAGAATGAATGAATGATTCTTATATAGCACAGCCTATTTTATAGACATATAACAACACTTCCAGAAAACAGCATGGTAGGTAGAAAAGAATTCTATTCATCTCAACTAAGCACCTGCTTCATACCTCTGCCATGAGAGCAATCTCGCCTGCTTTATCATCTGCAGTGGAGGTAAGGTAAGACTGGTGGCTGGAAGCTGAGGAAGCAGGCTCTGTCTAGGTGAATTTGGGCTGCAGGCAGAAGGGTTAGAGGGAGGGAGCCCACTGCCTTTAGGCACAGATGCTGCAGGCCCTTGGCCAAGAGGCGCCCACCCCTGTTGGCATAGCCCCATCTAACCAAGGTGCTAGCAAATCACATTCCTTGAGGAAGTCAAAGCAGATCGACAGTGAATTTGAAATGTCTCCCCTCAGTATCTCCCTAATAGGCAAAGGCTGAAATGTGGGTGAAAGCCAGAACTTGCTCCACCCACCTGGTGTGGACAGAGAGACATGTGCCCAGGCTAAAGGGGCCACCAGCAGGTGTAAAGCCATCAGCACCTGCAGCGTCCCACTCCTCAGGCTAGAATCCAGGCCCCAGAGGCCATGAGTAGAGACCACCAAAATATCGCACACTCTCCCATGAACTCCTTGGCAAGCCTGGTTCCAGGAATCACTGTTTTCTTTGGGGTCGGAGCTCTGAAGCCCTTGCCTCTTGCCCTGCAGGGCAGGGGCCAGGGAAAGTCAAATACCTCTTTCCAGCCACTTCCTTCAAAGAGCTCAGAGCCCTCCTGACTATTGTAGCACATGTGCTCAGATGATCCCATTTTATGCTCAAATTAAGCTATTCTAGCTCTTGCCTTATCTGTTTGATGAGGGGTTAAGCTAAATAAAGCCTCCTCCCACGTTTTTAATCCATGATTTTTATGTCAGAGTGATGGAGTGAAGTTAAAATGGACTCACCTATAGAGAATGACTGTAATTTTTTTCACTGGTGTTACTCTCTACTGCTTTTGATTCCAAGAGTCATTACACTTTCACCAATCTTGTTTCAATCTCTGCTCCGCCACTGTGTCACCTTGGGCAAGTTACTTAACAGCTCTGAGGCTCTGTCTCCTCATATGAAATTGGGGTTGACGTTCGCTGACTCACAATGTCATTACAGAGATCAAATGAGATAATGTCTGCAAAGCATCAAGCTCAGGACATATTCGGAGACACTCCACAAATGCTAGTTCTCTTCTGTTTCCTCCAGAAGAGAAATGGGAAGAAATAGCTCAGGAAGAAATGGCCCAAGAACATTCCAGAGCTTACCAACCCAGCCTGCTATAGGAATACGTTTTCTGCCCCCTCCTATCTTCACTGGCAGATGGCCAGGCCCCAGGCTGCCTTATGCCAGCTTTGGGGCACTGACCACAGACCCTCCTTCCCAAGTGCAAGCTCAGTGACCAGTGTCAGAGCTGGTTGACAAGCAGGCTGCGCTGACCACTCACTATACCATTCTACCCACCCAGGCCTGCTCAGGGCCCATGGACACAAAAGAATGGACATTTGGGGGAATTTTAAAAATAAAGTGCGGCATCCCTCCATAACAGAGTGTTGTCAACAGGTTACAACGGGCCACTTAGAGACCCACTGACAGCCAGCCACCATTGATTTTCCAACAAGAAGGAAAACTAGCAAAAGAACATGCATTCAGAGGCCAGTCAACCTTTTATCGGATCAGATGAACCCAATTGAAAAACAACTGCCAAAAAGCTTTTGGCTCGGACAGGATAATAGGGGCTGTTTCTGAAATAGAATCACTTTGTTGTTGAAATGTACAACACTGACAGGTTCTTTTCTCTGTGTGAACAGAAAAGAAAATTTTCTAAAGATTATTAAAAGAACAGATAACTCATATGATGTAAGGAAGTGGTAAAAAGTAAAGTCAGATCACCAGTTGTCCATAATAATAATACACACACTTGTGCTGTCCTTATGGTTCACTTGATGCTGTTTTTAAGCACTTTATAAATATTGTTGCATCACTGAATGTTTACATAATAAAACTTGTTTAGGATAACAGGATGCTAAATGAAATGCTGAAATCAAAATGTAGTCAAGCATCATTTATATAAAAAGGGAAAAGTATGAGGTATCAAGGAATGAAAATAAACATAAAGCATACTAAGTTTTCTCTCTGTGAACAGAAGGGAAAATTTTCAAAAGAAAATTAAAAGAACAGATAACTCATATGTAATGAAGCAGCAAAAAGAAAAGTAAGGGCACCGGCTAGGTAAAAATACCTAACACTGATTTTTATATGAATGGGAAATCAATTTAAAAGTATAAGAAAATGAAAAATCGATATTCAGTGATCATAACTAAACACTAGATTTTAAGTACTGACTTGTAAATTAAGAAAAACTTAAAATGATTACCCTCATTGAAACTTATTTGATGACTGCTATTTTCAAGAAATTAATAATGTCGGGAATCAAATTTTAAAACAATTATATATCAAAAATTATTTGAGATTGCTTCTATCAAAAATATATCTGTTACTCCTTACTGCCTATTGTTTTACACTGAAAAAGGCAACATCCTTTCATTTGAAAAAAATTAAGTTCTTCTTTAACCTTACCTGAACTCCCAGGGAAAGCGATGAGCTTCAAGGCTCATTGTTTCATTCACAGGCACACACAGTTTCCCACATAGCTGGAATCATATTCTAGGTATTATTCTGTGACTTAGAAAAATCTCCTGATCAATACATATATATTGACAGAAAGCTTGTTTGCCATTACATTGCATTCTAATGCAATCATTCTCTTTAAAGAACAGGTAGATGTTTCTCAGTTCTGTACTAACCCAAAGGATTGCAATGAACTCTGCACAGGTTTGTTCTCATTTAAGTATCACTGAAGGATAAGTTTCTAGAAAAGAATCGTTAGGTCAAAAAGCGTGATACAGTGGACACCAACAGATTCTTCCCAATAATAAAATAACAATGAATCACACACTAATAAAGAATGTGAATTATTAAATATATAAAATGACTTGAGGAGTACTCTCCTCTTTAAAACACCATGTCTTCCCACCTCGAACTACAATCTGTCTGTATCTCAAAGCTTCGCTCATAGAGATCATGTACCTTTCTTGTGAGGTTTACTCCTAAACTTGCAGAAATTAGCCATGTTGTTTCATCTTCTCATATTATTTTATCAATATTTCTTCTTCTACATCCTTCTATGAAAAGGTTTCACTTGCCCCTCACTCTGCATCTTTCTAACATAAATTGCATTTCTAAGCTTCTTAGCAACATGATTTTTAAGTCTGTATAATATAATGTAACAGGCTGAAGCTAGCAGCCTACATTCATGGTGTCACTTCAGCCTGATGTCATACCTCTGGAGAAGTTCTCATTACTCCCATCTCACTGAGGAAACCAAGACTAAGAGAAGTGGCATAGAGCACCAGTTCCAAGCAATCAATAGCTGAGGAGCCAAAAAACTAACCCCCACTGGATGGTCACAAGCCAGTCCCCCCACTCTGCTGTGACATCATCTTCAGGCCAGGAATTCATGTCATATTCCTCTTCACCCTTTCTCCTAGTAGTCTGTGACCTACCACAGCCCCTTGCCCAACATCATTCCTTCACTATGTCCTCAGAAATATGTCCCTAACGGGCCTCTTGGTGATGCAGAGATTAGTCTCCTGTACTATGAAGCTCTCCACAGCCACTGCAACATGGCTCAAACCCCGGCCAGGGAGCTGACCCACATGGCGCAGCAGACCTCTCCTGTCTCTCCTGCTGCTGCTCCTCAGCAGTGTATTTCAGTCCATCTGCCTGTTCTGCTCTCCACTCTGACTCTGGGGAATCTACTCATCCCACATCTCTGGCCTATACCCCAGTTCTTCTATGCGTAAGTAAAATAAATCTTCAAAAAAAAAAAAAGTATTTTAGGGCCCTCCCTGGTGGCACAGCAAGTTAGAGCACAGCACTAAGAAGCAAAAACCACTTCAGCATGAGTTCGATCCCTAGCCATGAGGTGACCACATGGCTCGGCAGACCTTTTCTGACCAGCCTGCTGCTCCCTTCAGCAGTGTACTTTGTCAATCTGCCTGTTCTGCTCCCCACTCTGTCTCTGGTGGATCCTCTCATCCTCCACACCTTTGGCCCACACCCCAGTCCTTTGTGCATAGATAATTAAAAATAAATCTTTTAAAAAAATAGTTTCCTGAATTAGGTAGGACAAAACCCTTCAAGCCTCTACTATGATCTCCAATGTGTGGAAGTGTTTTAGGAATAATACAAGGTTGAGGCTTTAACAACAGAGAACATTCTGGCAAAAAAGAAGGATCATACACCTCTCATGCTTCATCTCACATCCAACATGCCAGTATTTTCACTTCACCCATTATGCAGCCACAAATAAAGCAAATGTGATCAGAGAACACCTTCCCACCCCCACCTGCTGCTGCTCTCAAACTATCCAGTACCACACATGTGATTAGCCCTGCTGAAGCAGGAGCCAGGTGAAAACACAGATAATGACAACCCCCATCTCTCCTGGGGACCACCACAAGGCATGTCCTGGACAGCTCCACAGAGGGTTCGAGCAGGTCTGAGCCAGCCGAACACACTGTGAGCAGCTTGACAACTTGCCCTTGGACAAGCTTTCTCACCTTTGCCTCACCTCTCTCAGCCCCCTACTCCCCTCCCCTAGAAACACCCACTAAACTGCCCTCATGCCAATCCCTGTCCTGGCTCTGCTTTCTGAGACTTCCTTGTCCGAGTGACAGAGGTCACGGTCCACAGGCCAACTTACACGCGTACATATGTTCCTGCACCCTCAACCTTGTGTGAGCACACGTGCAACACACACCAGTTTGGATCCATCAGGTTCTGGCTTTGTTTTGTTTCTTCTACATAAAGGAATTCAATTGCTATGCAGGAAATGGGACGCATTCATTCCTCCCCCCAGGCTCGTCAAGGCGGTTTTTAGGTGGCGTTATTCTTTGTGCTATGGAACAGTACACTCTTAAATCCAAACCTGTGCAAAGAAGGGGTATCTTTGACTTAGGATTTAGAGACCCCCTAGTTAGTCAATGACCGTCTGTGGCCTGCCAGCCTCACCCCTTCCATGAAAACAGATGGGAGCAGCCAAAACTGACCTGAACCCCTGCAACCTCCAGGCACCCATCCACCTCTCAACACCATCCCCTGCTGGATTTGACTGCTCATGGAGGATGTTGAGAGATTGGAACACATTTTCAGCTCAAAAGAAATAGGATCTAATGGTGACCTTTGGGAACTATAACAGGTCAAAAGAAGGAGTTATTTGGTCCTTCAATCATAAGTCAAAGATACCTCTTCTTTGCATACATTTCCTACTAGGCTAATCTGTTTGCTTTGGGCTTAGTCTGGTATTGACGGAAGGACAATCTGAGGGATTCATTTCAAACAAGGTTCCCAAGATGCACTACTTCTGACCGTTGACTAGCCAACTCTTGTTCTCCATGCCTTCATGCCCTTCAAGAGTCAGATTTGATTATGTGTGTAGCTATGCATGATCCCAGCATGTGAGTCCATTTGAGAGCCACATGGACTATGGGCCTGGTCCCTGGGGTGCGGATCCTAGGGAACAGCTTAGGTTTTCCAACTTCACAGTCAGCCTCACAGAGCCTGCCCCCCATTAACTTAGACATTTGAGCAGGTAACCTAATCTTTCCAGGTCTTATTTTTTTCTCATATGGTAAATGGAAATAATGCCCCCTAGATTTGCTGGAAAAGCTAGATGAAACACACACGTCAGTGTAGAACACAGTGACTGCTGTATATCAGGCACTTGACAAATGCACCTATTTTTAATGTTATTTATGATAATTTTAATACAAAGTCACACTGCTAGTTTATAGACTATGAGCTTACACCATAATCTATAGTCATCTGAGAAAGAGTAATGGCTCATAGGAATCTCCACTTTTATGTTTTGCTATTAAACAGTTCTCTGCCCTTTGAATATGGATCAGTGTTTTACTTTGCACTTCAAAATCCACAACTATCTACCAAGTAATGGCCGTGTGCAAGAAACATAAACCTCCTCCTTGTAGAGTCAAGAAACATGTTCAAAACAGGGTGGAAGATCTTTCAGCCAAACCATCTTCCAGGAAATCACCAAAACGACCAATACAATGTGAAAAAGCCCCCGCTATATATTCTCTAGGCTTTTTAGAAAATGTTTTCCTTTGGCCACATACATGTGATCCACAGAAAGGGAATAGGGCATTGTTCAAGAGATAGTCCACAACATTACCACCACAAATCTAGAATGTTACCCTGCATGCAGTCAGCACTGCTGTACAAAAGCAAGCAAAAGGCAGAATTCTTGCCAGAGAAGTAATGTTTGTATTGGGCACAAGGAGAAAAGTACTTGGGCTCAGTGTAGGCTCCACCCAGAGCAGCACAATGTGTGAGAACCCCCAGAAGGTGGGCCTCCCTTGTGGCAATGGCGCACCAATGATATCAAGCTCTCTGCAGCACCTGCAACATGAGTTCGATCTCCATGAGTTCAGGAAAGTGACCCACATGGCACAGCAGACCTCTCCTGTCTCGTCTGCTGTTCCCTTCCACAGTATATTTCAGTAGATCTGCCTGTTCTGCTCCCCACTCTTTCTCTGGTGAACCTTCTCACCCTCCACACCTCCTGTCCACACCCCAGTACTTGTGAGCATAAATAAATAAAAATAAATCTTTTTAAAAAGGAAAATAAAACCAACAGAAAAGCCAGAGCTGCTGGAACTCACACCCTGTGAATTTAGGGCATGGTAAGTGTAAAATTAAAAAAAAAGATCTCAGGACTATTTTTAAAAATGATGGATGATGACACTAGTACTTCTCTCAGTAGACTAGTACTTCTGTCTACTGAGTCAGGGACATTTCCAGAATTTAGATATGGTCTTAGCACTTGGTGGCCTCTTTGGGAGCTGGGCCTTGAAGGAAGGGTAGGACTCGAACATGTGGAGAACAGAGACATCTCACACCATGAGCCTGGTGTGGGAAGAAGGAGGAATGGGAGCTTAGGGTGGGGCCCTTCCTCTCCCAGATGACTTTGTGATGCCACAAAGGTGGCTCATTGGGCTGAAGCTCTCCGCGAGCCTGTGATGCTGTAGGTCTCCCTCCAGTGAGCTGTGTGAGAGGCTCAGCCTGGGAGTTGATGCCCCAGTTTGTGCGGCCACTACTTGTACCAAACTGCCAAGCTCTCCTTGGCTACTGAGGGAAGGAATCTTTTTTAATTTGTTTTCTGAAACAGATTTTCTGTATTCAAATGAGCTACAGTGGTGTTGTTAATCCCCTTGTTATGGGATTAGAATATAAAACTGCGTTGAAATTAGAGACTGACAGCTATGTTGGTGGAGTTTGGATTCAACTCAAAAGTTAAAGCAATGCAGTCTTCCCCCCACTACACAATCGGGGCCTTTGACTGGAACAATGGCACCACCTCGTGGTCGTTACTGTATCTGTTTGGAAGGCTTCTGGACACAAAACTGCTGCTGGTATTTTGTATGTGCCAGGACAGGGACATGATGATGGCTAAATAAGTGATTGCAGTCTGGTAGACCTCACTACTCGAGGTCGTGTGGACTCAGGCAACTATGGTCCCCAAAAAATGTCTGGTGGGCAGTATGGCTAGCCTTTCTGAACCCCATAGTTGACCTTGAGGTGGGTATCTACAGAGCAGAATTTCAGGATTCTTAACTCACCTGGTCTCCAAACCTTAGGTCTCTTTCATAGTTGACAAAGACTCTTCTATACTGTTCTCCAACTTACTATTCATGTGACCTTAGCAAAAAGTAATAATAATAATAATAATAATAATAATAATAATAATACTCATTTACTTAACACATAGTTACCACTGGTCTCCATGAATCACACACTATGCTTAGGACTAAAGACATAGAATGCTTAAGACCGACCCCCATCCCCCGTGCATGGCAAAAGAGATTAAGACAATTATCCCTCTGTCCACCATACAGAAATTAGATTTTCCTTTCTAGCTGGCAGAGCCTTTAATCATCATCCATCTCACTTCCCTAATTATGACCCTGTTCCTTGTATACCCATGTTCAGTGCTGCCAATGCACCTTCTCTTTGCTCCTTCACCTAGAGGAAATGCCTCTCCTCACTCCTCAAAAATGGCAGCTGCTGGAGGCTCTGGGCAAGCAAGCTCATGCTGTCAAAGAAAATTAACTTCCAGGACCAGGCATGAGCAGCTGCAAACTGTGGCTGCAGTTCCAGGTGGACAGATCAGACTGTGCCCCAAGGACAGAGACAGCGGACCCAGAAAGAGGAGGGGCTTCCAAGATCAGAGGCTACAGTTCCGCTGGAGACTATAATGGGACAGAGGAAAGAAAGCAAGAGGTTTTGCATCTACAGCTATTAGGCAGGAGAAAATGGGAGTATTGTGTGTTTTATTTATCCTCAAGAGAAAGTAGGGAAGGGAAAGAGTGAAGTTCTACAGATGATGAGAAGTGAGGAAATTGTGTGATGTGAAGAATGGAAATGCCCTCAGATGTGATGATGAGAATCTCTCATCAGCATATAGATAATGCAGCTGTGGGAGTGGCTAATGTCAAACCTTAAACTATCTGTATCACTGGATGAAAACTGGTCTTGTATGCACCTCCAGAGTCTCAGGGAAGACTGATACTTTTCACAGTAATGAAACCTTTGGGTATATAGGTTTCATTTAGGGTCTGTGTATTACCCCCGAAAAGGAATGTCCTTCCATGTCTGTGTCAGTTCAATGCCACCTGGTAAAGCACCCACATCCCAGGACCTGAGCAACAAGGAGACAATGGAAACATAAATACCGTGGAAATTCATAGCATGCAGAGAAGTGTGAGCATCGGTGATGCATGGAACAGCCTTTCTAGCCAATCTGAGGCGCTAGCAGCCAAAACCAACTGACATCTGGTCTACCTGGGCCTTGCTGCATCCTGAGGCACAGAAATTACAGGCCCATTTTCATTTGTTTTCCTTCTTATTTATTTATCTGTATGTATTTTACATCAGGTGTAGTCCCCATAGAGTTCCCACCACCAACTCGCCTGTGCACCATCACCTCAGCCCCTGCTCTTCCTGTCCTTGTTTTGTAAATGCTCCCTCCTGCTCCCCTGCAGAATGTCTCTGATTTACAGTTGTCTGGTTATTTAGTTTTGTTATATTGTTTTTTCAATTGTTACTATTTTTTCCCTGATTCTTTGTTTGGTTTCCTTAGATTCTTCCTGTAAGTGAAATCATCTGATATTTTTCTTTTCCTTGTCTGTCATTTCTGTTTTATTCTTCCTAGCCATCTGATCTTGAGATGTTTTATCATGTGAAGGGACTGATGTGGTGATGTGGTGTTATGAAGTAAAAGGTTTCAGAGCTAGAAATATCCCCAGTTCCACTTTTTTCTATTCATGTGACTTTGGCAAATTGCTCAACCTTTAAGAGCTTTGATTCAATAGCTGAGCTGGGGTTGTTAGGAGCCTGAGAGATAATGTATAGAAACAATGTTTTGAGCACCAACACCTTCATCAGTGTGGCTGAGAGTTCATGATTTGTTATGAATATTACTAGCGAGTATCCCATCCAAGGAGGTGAAAAGGACCCAAGACTAAATAATAGCACAGCTCTGTGAATGAGGCGGCAGGCATCTGGGATTTAGATCTGATCCCAGTTCCACATGAAACTAGAAATAACTGTTATTTGTCATTTGCATCCCCACTTTTCATGAATATGTACCTATGGACCTCATTGTCAGAACTTAAATCCCACCTGCAGGGGTCACTGACTTTGTCATCCACTTGTGAGGTGAATCTGGGCTTGCACTATGCCCTAGCAGTCTCATGGATTCTTCTTAGATTAGCTTCCTACTTTTGCCTTTCTAAGAACTGACCCATCCACAGGGTTTTGGCAGAAGCTCCATGTGCTAATGACTTAAGAGCTTTTTGGGATCAGGCCCAGAATCGAAGGACCCCAAGCAGGCTCTTTTTCTGTTCCTGTCTTTGGCAAGGAAAGAATTCAATTTTGAGATGAAATTACAGAAAACCAAAGATTTATTGATAGAAATGAGGAAGCAGAGAGAAGTGGGTAGTCCACTGATGTGACAAGAGGCAGGTGCTTATGTAGGTACCGTGGTCAAGGAGTGGTGGTTTGGCCTCTGGGTGTTTCGAGTTGTGTCTCTAGGCTCGTGAGGCCCAGAGTTTTCCCACACCATTCAGTCTGCTTTTTCAAAGCCAGCTTTAGTCCATTGTGCTACCATGTTGATGTTCTGAACATTTCATGTTTAATGGAATGGGCAAGGGTCACCCTCCTGGCTTACAACTGTTTCTCAGTCAGGCTGGTAAATGGGACACCCTGTTCCTAACTGACTGCCTGGACCCATTTCCTAACTTTTCCCATCATCCCCCTGCTTGCTGTGGGCTGATCCAGGGAAGGACGCTGCACTGGGGAAAGAAGTTAGACTCTCCGAACGGCTAGTCTACTGCATGTAAATTTGGGATGTGTGACTCTGTGACCATGAGAACTGGGGGACAAAGAAGACTGAACTACAGCAGGACAAAGAGAGAAACACAAGTAAATGACACAGAATCAAGATTCCCAGGACAGGAGAGCACCATTGGCCAGGCCTCACTGATATGACTGGGAACACCCGCACTGCCTGAGACTCGCCAAACAAATTCTTTCTCACTTTTTTTCTCATTTTTGAGGTCAATGGAGTGGGGCGTCCATAGTTGACATCCAGCAATAGCCCAAATAACATGCAAACCCAAGTTTCATGTGAACAGAGGAAAAACAATGTTGAATACATGATGAACAAATTGCTTCCAAGTTGAGCATTTTGGGAAAACCTACTGCTGAGTTCCTTCCAAAGTGATGTTCCCATGGAGGAGAATTTCACTCAGGCACAGCAGTAACACTTTACTATTTCATGGGCAACTTGTAGAGATTTCCCTCCACAATGAGAACATTTCCTATTACAGCAACAAAATGAAAAAGGAGTCATTCATTCCACATTGAAAAAAAAAAGGAACTTTAAAAAATGGAAACACTGTCAATCAGGCTGAATCACAAGCTGTGATTAAAGCTTCCAGACTTTTTCCCATTAGTATGAGCACATTTGATATTTAGCCTGACACCCAACTGTATTGTAGAAATGTCTGATGTATTCTGCTTTGACATAATGCCAAGTATGTCATGAAAGTAAAATTCTTATCACTTAAGTTCAAGTACATTTTGGTCTTTTGTTCAAGAAACAGTCACAGCACCTTAAGTTACAACCTTAACTCAAAACTTGGTGTTTTTAATCACAGAAACAAAGATAAAGCTAGAGTCTATTATCGTTGCTCTGCTGGTGTGTGGGTTATCATTTACGGAAGAAAAGCTGGGCATCTCTAGAAAAGGCAAGTTTCTCTCCCCAGCCTCCTAAGATTGTGGCCAATGATAGATTTGTTTTGCAGCATCGATCCCAACATTGAGATCCCAACAATGACGAGGCTCCCTGGACTGGGAGCTGGGATATAAATGAAACACAATGAATTCACCCACTCACAAGTAAAGGAACAATAAACTTTAACTAAAAGATTGTGGGGACCGAATGGGTGGGAGGAGCTTTGAAAAGACTCCTCATTTGTAAAGTGAAGATGATATTAGCAGCCTCTTTACAGATTTTGAAAAGAAGAGATCATCAATGTATATAGTAAGTGAAATCATTTTATGGCACTTGGGGAAAAACTTATTTTCTGAACAAGATAAGTTTGGCTTAAGCTGCAATCAAATTGGATAAATAAAATCATCTATAAAGAATTCCTATCAATGAAAAATGCAACTATCCAATTACAAAAGGGGCAAAGGACTTGAATAGACATTTCATCAAAGATGATAAAGTTCAAATGGCTAACACACACATCAAGACAGTCAGCCTTGCTAATCGTCATGCAAATGCAAATCAAAACCATAATCAGATGATTATACCAATTACAATGGAGGGAGGGAGGAAGAGAAAGACAGAGAAAGTTATTGGTGGGTATGTAAAGTGGTACAACCATGACAAAAATAGTATCACTGTTCTTCAAAAACAGTGAAAATAGAATTACCGTATGATTGAGCGATTTCACTTCTGAGTATATACTTGAAAGAATTAAAAACAGGGCAAAAAAGATATTCATACATTCATGTCCATAGCTGCACTATATATTAGCCAAAAGCTAGGAAACAGCACAAACACTCATCAATGGACGAATAGACAAACAAAATGTGCTATATACATACAAGAGAATTTTGTTCAGCCTTGAAAAGGAAGGAAATTATGATATATGCTGCTATATGGATGAACCTTGAAGGTATCGAAGTAAAATAAGCCAGTCATGAAAAGACAAATACTGCATGAGGTATCTGGAGCAATCAAACTGATAGAGACGGAAAGCAGAATGGTGACTTCCAGAGATGGGAGAGTGCTCTTTAATGCGTATAGAGTTTCAGCACTGCAAAACGAAGAGTTCTAGAAATCAGTTGCACAATAATGTGAAGTTAACACTGCCAAACAGACACTCAAAAATGAAGATGATAAAATTTTTGTGTATTTGCCATAATTAAACATGTTTAAATAAATAAAAACAAAACAAAACAAAATCAAATTAGTGCTGCTGGTGAAAAGAAGTAGGGTATTTACCCCCTTCAGGTTCTGCAAACGTCCAGAAACCACCCAGATTATTTGGAAGAGGATTTTTGGCTCCTGGTCTTACAGTTTCTAGATGTGACGGCTGCAATCTTGAGAGAGTAAGTGGCTCAGTCACGTCACACAGCTGGCTCCTGGGGAGGGATCCACCTCACAAGGCTGCTCCAGAAGCCAAGACTTTACAGTGTGCTTCCTTCTTTAGTCCAGCACATGCCACTCGGTGACCTGGCGCAAGTCAACTCCCAGAGCTATTTTAAGAATTGTTACAAGATAATGTGAAGTGCTCAGTATGGTACCTAGAAAATAATGAGCACTCAAAAAACATAAAGATACAAAATTAAGCTCAAGTGTCCGATACCAAAGAAAATGCTCCTTCCATGCAAAGATCTCAGATCAGTGAGCAGAATTCTCATCAACAGTCATACCACTGTGTTCACATCGCAGAGACAATGCCACACATGCCATGTGCAGCCAGAGACTCACCACTCTGTGCCACATGATGCGACTTGCCTCCATGGCTACAGCCATTAGGTCGGTTGGTTCTCACAACATCCCCAGGAAACCAGCAGAGCAAGTGAGATCCCTGGATTTAGGACTAGGTAGGTCCCAGCTCTCCCATGACATCTCCCATTAGCTTTGTCCTGCAAGATCAATTTTCATTCGGGGTCACTTCCTGGTGTCTATGGGAACTAGGCAGAGGATAGCACTCTGAACCCTTGCCTAGAAATCTGCCTCCCATCTGGAAAGCCCCAGCAGATGACTTCAGAGGGGTATTTGAAAGGTGACCAGGTGGTCTCCTGGTCTCCACTGTGGCACATCACTCTACGCTGAGCATGCCATGCAACCTGTCTTCACTAGGCCGCCGCTCCCCAAGGACAGCTAGTAGACCTGCTCCAAGAAGCCACCAATCCTGCCCAGTCAGGGCATAGCTGCTGTCTGCACCTTAGAAGACAAAAGTTATCTCCACTGACATCTAGAGGACACTTGTTACCTGTGAGAAGTTGTGGCTTCTTGCTTCATGTGCCACAGGAGGAAGCTATGTGGAAGGAATTGTTCTCTGGCAAATTGTTTAGTCCAGTCCAACACGTTCTCCCCTTTTCTTTCTGGAAAAGCCCTATTTGTGCTTCAAAATTCAGTCTGTCCATCAACTTATCTGTAGCGTTATCTGACTTCTCCAGGCATCAACTGCAACTGAAACTCACCTCTAGATAACCATCCACCCTGAGTGTAAGCCGGGCCTAGGTACTGTCTCCAAATTATTAGTTAGCCACCCACAGAAAGGGAGAGGAATACAGAAAGTGAAAGTGTGTGTTTAGAAACTTTTAGACTATTATCCAGCTCAACTTTATGATTATTGACTCTAATAAAAAAATAGAACTTGGATTTTTTAAAGTCTCTTTATTTCATTTTACCTAGTAATTCACTTTTATTGCATTTTACTAAAGTATTGATTCACATGGATTGAAATGTATTAAGAACAGAGAGAGGGAACCTAGCACAGACAGTTTGAGAAGCGCTGTCTGGAATGTCTGATGCTGAAGACCTTTCTCTACTTCGTTTTCCCTCTTCCTCACCTGTCCGACTGCTGCAAACTCACCATCATTTAATTCACACGACTTCACAGGGAAAGCAATTCCAGCTGCTTTCTCTTCTTAGAAATAAGCTAGCTGCAGCTGAGACAGGAAAAGCAACTTGCATCTGTTGCTGCCTATTGTTGCTGTAACGAAGGACCACAAATGTAATGCTTTAACATCAGTCAGATGGATCATCTAAGAGTTTTGATTGAATGGGTTTCACTGGTTAAAAATAAAGTGTCAGATTCTAGAGGTCTCCTGCCTTCCTTGTCTAGTGACCCCTTCATCCGTCTTCACAATCAGCAGCGTAACATCTTCTAATAATACTCAGCTTGGCTCGTGTCCCCTCCACACCACCTGCATCACCCCACCTCCTCCAACTCCATCTCCCTCTTATAAAGGTCCCTGTGATTATACAGGGCCACCCAGATAATCCAAGATAACCTCATGGTTTCATGTGATTCTTAATCACATCTCCAAGCCCCCTACTGCCACATGAGGGACACAATCAGAGTTTGCAGGGATTAGGACATGGACTCTTCAGAGAGCCATTACCTTAATTTGACAGCCAAGAACACACAGTAATGAGGGCAAGTATTTCCAGGCTTCCAACCCAAGTCCAGACTCTCAACTTTTGTTTTGGTTTGGTTTTCTCCTCTTCTCTGCTCTACTATCTAATACATGTGCATTTGCTGGTAGAAGCATGTTAGTTAGAAGCATCAGTAAGCAGAAGCAAGCCATGAGTGGTGATGGAAAGAAGACTCTTGCAGCTATGTCTTGTTAGCTCTGGGGACATCCAGGTTCCCTGTGGATGGTCATGCAGACAGGAGGGAGCTACCTGTGGAAGCATCAAGCCTAGGAAGACCTGCAGCGAGTCACCCAGAGAACACAAGCATACATCTCAGGAAAGACAGGGCTGTCTCCAGCAAGGGCAAGATTCCTTGGCAGGGTTGAATTTCTATTCCTGGGCAGACAGATAAATAGATGTGAGATTCTTACTAGCAAGAAGAATAGCCTGCACCAAGTTTCTTCAGGAAAATATTTAGTTAATCAAACAGCAGCAATCCACTACTAGCCCCAATCAATCCTTCACGGAAAACTTCGAAAAATCAAACACAGAAGACTCGGAATCCCTCAAGAGCTTGTTCTGGTGGCTGCAGATGCCGGCACAATCCACCATACAAGACTTATATGAAATCAAAGTGCTTCGCTCTCCCAGAGATTCCAGCTTGTTCCACTTCAAAACACAAGACCATTAGCCCTTCCTGGGCTCTGTGACCTCTTCCCAGGGTGGCACATGGGGAGAGGACAGCAGAGGCATTGCTGGAAGCATGGGAGCCACAGCTCCCTCCTTGCTGTGTTCCTGGGCCAAACCCAAGGTGCCCCCCACTACCCAGTCTTGACAAGTGGGGCTGGAGTCCAAGTGGGAGCAGGTAACTTGGTGCTTTCCTGACTTCCCATGATGTGCAAAGAGCTGAGGAACCCGTTTCAGAGTCTTCACGGGAAGGCAGGAAGGCGATCCCTGAGCCAGGACCCCACCCCAAACTCTACCCTTCCTCCCAACCTCCCCTTCCTCTGAGGGAGCCCAGCCTAGGAGCCAGACCCCTCACCATGGCCCCACACCACAGGCCCCTAGTGAGTAGGTGGCTCTCCATCTCCCATCAGCCTATCCCTGTACCCATGAGGATCTTGGCTGCCATTACCTCCTACTGAGAATAGACAACACTCTCTTCTCTCCAGCCCACTCTCCCCAAACCCTATTTGCAGGTAGTTTCTCATCCCTTCATGGAGATTTTTTTGCCTTGCACATTCTTAGTGCATAGCACTGTGATTTGTTCCAGAAAACACTGAGCATGTACAAGGTTCTGAAATGTTGACTCCAAAATGAATTCCCCCAGGGGACTTTCCAATGGGCACTGGACAGACTGAAGCTGGGAGAGGTTTATTGAGCAGCTCTCTGTGCCAGGCTTTGTCCTAGACACTGGGCCCTGGGGACAGATGTGGACAGAAGAGGTTCCAGTTCACAGGAAGTCCCAGTCTGGAAGGAGGAGAAAGATAATAAATGTTGGTCTGTGCACACTACATCAAAAGAGATAGATGGCCTTGGTAGAGACTGGGGGTCTTTGCTCCTGTCTTCTCTCTACAGAGATGACATTGAACTTGAGACCTGAGTGGAGAGGACAAGCCACCAAGTACAAACACAAGGGACAGAAGAGGATGGGCTTGGACACCTACAGGAGCAAACGGAGGCTGGTGTGACTAGAGCACTTGGGTCCAGGGTGCTCAGAAAGGAGAACAGGGACATGATCAAGACCCGACCCCCACGTGGTTACTGATACACTAACAAGTACTCTACATGGAGTGTTTATTGTGCGCCCAGTCCCATGTCACGTACTTCATAAGTTCTGTCTGTTCATCCTCAGAAGGTGATGATTAGCCCACTTAATACCAACCCTATGGGGACCCGCCCCTCCCTGGTGGCACAATGGGTTAAAGTGCAGCGCTATGAAGCTAGCCACAGCCACTGCAGCAAGTTTGATTCCCTGCCAGGGAGCTGATCCACATAGTGTGGCAGGCCTCTCCTGACCCGCCCGCTGCTCCCCTCAGCTGTGTACTTCATTGATCTGCCTGTTCTGCTCCCCACTCTGTCTCTGGTCAATCCTCTCACTACCACGCCACTGGCCTGTACCCCAGTTCTTGTATGCAAGAACCATATGGGGACCATACACGAGTGGATAAAGCATATAGCATATGAAAATGAAGAATGATGTAATAAAACATATAAAATTATAAAAAAAAGATTTTAGTAAGTTATAAAAAACATAACCATAATGACACGCTTGGAGACGCTCTTCTGGGCCATACATTTCTATGCGTGTTCTCAGTGATTCCTCATGACTACACTATGAGGGGCAAATGCTTAATTTATCCCACTGTGAAGATGAGAAAACTGAGAGTTGGGGTATTTGAAGGACTGGTTCAAGGTGCCACCACACACTGGTTCTAGAGTGACTAGAGACTAACGGCAGCCACTACCACACGGGTTCTGTCCACACAGGTTTTGCCCACCCAGGTAATGTCTCCCTTATCTATGTGTACTTGACATTCACCTTGATATCTGATTTGAGGGTTGTTAAGGGCATGATTCCCACCAGAGGAAGACATTGGTGTATGTCCTTCTGTCCAGATTGCTTCTGGGCTCTGGGGAAGAGCTCATGGAAGGGCCCAGAGGAGCACATGAGGTGGGAGACGGTGTCCTGTGCAATCCCTCACAGTTTCTGGCCTCCCCCAAAGTGGACTGGCCCACAATCCTTTTCTGGAAAAATCAATATAATTCTCCACCACCTTTAAAACGCTGTCATGCTTGAGCAGGGGTCTGCCTCCAGAGTCAACCTCCAAGGCAACTCCATTTCCATTCTCTGGAAAATTCCATACCAAGCCCAATCGACTTTAATGTGATTTGCCTCTCAGAACTCTCTCACTCCTCCCCAACAATGTTCAGGCCAATAGATCATTTGAAATATTTTTTTAACATAAAAATCTAATCTTTTATAGTAGGCAATCAGCACTCTTAAAATAATTGCCCGTAACTAAAGAGAAACCAAAGCAAGATCAAATGAGATCTGATTAATGAATGCTTAAAGACCAATGTTCTTTAAATAAGTCCTTAAAATAAATTTCAATGGGATCATGTCTTTATGAAGACATTGGGGGAGGGGAGGGGAAGAAGAGAGGGAGTTTAAAATACATAGACATTAAAAGCACCTCATAACTAAATTATAAAACATTTGGGGGGAGTCCTGGTTGTTTTCCCTAAGAAGAAAATTTTCTGTGTACTTCTATTTTCCCTCAAGGCCATCATAGAAAGAAAATAAAATTTCATTTTCCTTCTGCAATTATGTAGCTGCATTATTTTTGTAATAGGCTTATGGAGAGCAAGCTCCCTAAACGTAATTCTCCAGCTGAAGTTCACCAGGTTGAAATCAAGAGATAAATCCTCTTTGCTTCTTATTGGACTCTTTTTTAAAGGTCAGTGTTGATGACAATTCAGAAAACTCAATTATCTTTTCTGCCAAGGTTTCTATGACGCACCTGGTAGAATTTTGGGGCAGGACCAACCAGGTGCATGAGTTAAATGGTGGGTTGCAAAGACCCAATTTTCACCCCAGCCCTGACCCCTACTGATCTCATGCCTTGACTATGAAGTCCTATAGCACTGGAGTTGGGGGCCTTAAGATGGAAAGCTGAGGAGGGATAATGAGGAAAGAAGGGGGGCCTTAAGTGATCAAAGATGAGAAGTATGAAAGGTGTTGGTCAGGCAGAGGGAACAGAATGTGCAAGCACCACAGAGGAAAACAAAGACCCAGTGGAGCAAGTGGTCCAACACCAGAAAAGAGAGGAGGAAGCTGGGTGGATGCCATGGATGTGCCTCGTTTGGAAAAGTGGAGCAAGAACTCTCTCCTGAGCATCTGCTTTCTCGGCTCAATGAGAGGTCAAATCAGCCCCCAACCCCCACCCGATGGAGAAGTGAGAAGTAGTGAAGACAAAGAGAAAGAGTGACTAAGCTCCTGAGAGGAACAGAAGAGAGTCCTGCTAGAGGAACATGCTCTTTTCATGCAGAGTTGAGCACCTAACTCAGGTATGGAGTGGGAATTTCTGGAGACCCAATCAGGAAAAGCATGTGATAGTGCCTGACAGCACTTAGTAACCCAGCAGTGGAATGATGAAAGCAGAAAAACAGACTGATTGGTGAGGAGGATATCCACTGTGTGGGTGTACTGAAGGACAAGCTAGGTAAAGGTGGATGACATTGTCAAGAGAGAGACTGATGTGATGGACACAAAGCCTGAGAGTAGATTGGGAAGGAAATAAAAATGAAGGATGAAAATAGCCATCAGAAGATCAAAGCAGTAGAAATCCCAATGTGAACAAATAGATGCTGAGGAAGAAATCCAGTGGGAGCCATAAAAGGATGGGCGGACATGGCTCGTGGTAGTGGACTAGACGACTAAAGTCTAGGGGAAGTGACACCTTCTTGAGCCACAGAGATCAAGACTCTATGGGCCAAGTGGTGAATGAACCATCAATTGAAGTAATGAAGCCCCAAGAGTTCCACAGAAAACTGTTTTGTGTACTTGTGGGCTGTTGGGAAAACCCACTTTGAACAACTGAGATCCACTGCTTCTTCCCACCCCCAATAAAAAAATAAATAATTTTTCTTCCAGAAATTTCTCTTTGATTATCAACAAACATTATCATACATGACCTGAAGCCTGAATGAAAAGTAGAACAGTTGGATAACAAGATAGGGACTAGAACTTATAAGCAAGTGTGGGGCTTGAAGTATTACCCTCAAATCTCTTCTAAACCCACAAGCTTCTCTCACTCTGCATGTCCCTGGTTCCCATCATCTCCTCTTCTTATCCTCTTGCTCATCTTCTCAGTCCTGACTACCCAACTCAAAAAATCTTTCTCCACACTTCAGCCCATTCAGTCTAACTGCAAACCTGGTCACGTCCTATGTAACTACCGATCCATACTGTGGCATCTTATGGAGAACTTAATATAAAGCACACAAATATGTAATTTCTTGGTTGAAAGGGATGGACACTTTATAGAGATCTACCCACTTAGCCTCCCCATGCTTATCCATCTGCATCTTCTGAGCCTTTACGTTTGTAACACAACATTTGACATAGTAGAGCAAGTACCGTCCTCAGTGTGGATAGCCGTTACAAATGGTTTAGGATAGAAACTCTGGGCGTCATCTGGTGCCTTTACTTACTGTGAGGTTCTCCCCAATTACTTAATCTCTCTGTTCCCTATTTTCCACTAGAGTTAAGTGAGAATAGTAACAGGATTTAATAAGCATTATTAACAGGATTTAATAAAAACTTTTGCTAAAAATTCTCACTTCTCTCCTCAGCAGTGTCAAGACATGGGGCACCTGGCAGGTGTTCCTCTTTCCAGTGCCCAGGGGTGAACCCTACATTTCTAAGCTCTTCAAAGGCCCCAAAAATCCAGAGACATCCTGAATCCATGAGATAAAGGAAGCCCTAGAGAAAGATTTTTGAGAGGTTTTCCCTGACCCTTTTCCCAAAGCCCAAAGACTGTCACTCATTGGGCCTCCCGCCCCATGGCCCATCCTGGTAGCAAAGAGACTCGCTGCTATCCAAAGCCTGAGATTTCCTCTCCTTTCTACATCCCTTATTTTCCCTTTAATATCAAGTCTTGCTCTGTCTTAGTCAGCTCAGGCTGCTATAACAAAATACCATAGACTAGGGGCCCTTCTCTGGGGGTGCAACAGATTAAAGCACAGCAGTATGAAGCTATCCCAGACACTGCAGCATGAGTTCGGTCCCCAGCCAGGGAGCTGTCCCACATGGCACAGCAGACCTCTCCTTTCTCCCCACTGCTCCCTTCAGCAGTGTACTTCATCAATCTGCCTGTTCTGCTCCCTACTCTGTCTCTGGTGAATCCTCTCACTGCTCCTGTGCCTCTGGCCTGTACCCCAGTTCTGTTTGCATAAATAAATAAATCTTTTTTAAAGCAAGAATGATGATACTTACTAGTGTCTCGGTGAGGATCTAATAAGTCAGCTTGTGTACAATACTTAGGATAGCACCTGGCACATGTTTTCATTCAATTGAATTTATGAGTGAGATATCCTGCTATTTGTAATGAATAAATCAACACCGAAGAAAAAAAAAAAGCAAGTAGAAATTGGTCAAGATTAGCCCAGGCCTTGACTTCAGATGTTGTAATATGTGAAAAGCACAGGTTCAGAAGGCAAAGCTTGCACCCTGTGTTAATACTGGCTGCCCCAGGACCAGCCCCTGAGCAGCAGAGTCCCCACCATGTACAGAGAGGTCCAACGCACAGAGGTGGGAGAAGCAGCAGTATGTGCAGCGGAAGGGCAAAGGCAGATAGTAAAGGCTGTTATTTAGCCCATGACCCTGATGGAAAATTAAGCCCTAATTCCCTGTCACAAAATCAAAAAATGTCTCGAAAATACAGCTCACGCCTGGCCAAGACTCCCGGGGGAACATCCACCAGACAGTGGTGGAGCTGACTGTAATAGGAGTCACTCACAGCTGCTTCTAGCCACCCACACACAGGGAATCAACCCCAAAATGGGTGTGGGCGCTGGCTACTGGGTGGTAGCCTGACATCAGTAGAAATGTTGAAGCATCCGAGGGAATCCCAAAGAGTCCAACTTTGAAAGGCTCCCATGGGATTGTAAGTCCGTGGCAAGTGCCCTAAGGTATAAATGATGTCCCTCTCCATCAGTCCCTCTCCTGCCCTCCCACCTCCCTGGAGATCTGTGTGACTGGATTCAGGGGATTTCCTCAAGATAGTAATTGCTCTGCTCGACTGTACGCACTGCTGAGAATGCTCAGTGGGAAAACAACAGGAGGTTCCATATGTAAAGATGAATGTTGGTGAGAAGAACAGTGCACGGCGCTAATGCTGTGCTTTGGGTTTTCAACGTCGTAATCTACAGTGCCCATCCAAGACGATAGGGAAGCGCCCTGAGCTGAGACAGAGGAAATCACATTTGCTGAGCACCTACTATGTGTCAGCGCTGTGCTGGGTCCTCACTCCTCACTGAATTCTCAGGCAGGCCTGCAAGCAGCAATAAGGACAGACTTTCCCCCACCCTTCCACCCTGGAGTCAAGCAACCCACTGGGTGGCAACTGCTTCATCTCAGTGCCGTCTTCACTTGAGTCTGTCTGCTTACAGATGCAGTTGAATAGTCTTTCAGCCTGTTCATCTTTACCTTCTTCAGCACGGGCATACCTGTTTATGACACTGTTCCCCTGGGAAAGCCAACTTCTGATCCAAGCTTCAGTTCTGAGGAGCCAGCTGTGTCCCAAGTCTTTTGTGTGTGCTCACAAAAGCAGCAAATTCAAGGGCAGAAAAGGGGTGAGGAGGGGGTGGAGGGCTAAAGGCAACAGAAAAGAGGGGTGAAAACCAAAGTGCCTTTGAGACTGACCCTGTCACTCCTCACTCTAAACTTAAATAAGAAACCAGAGGTGGGGCTCCTGTGCTGAGGATTCTCACCTCTAGACCCAGCCACCCAAGCTCTACCCAGAGGCTGAGCTCTAAGGACCACATAGTCATTCCTGCTATTTCTAGCTTCCAGCTGGATCTGGCCAGTAAAAGCAGCCCCATGGGAAGAAGGCAAGAGGACAGAACTGAAGAAATTTGTTCTTATTATTCCATTTTGTTTCCCTGGAGCTGTCATAGCAAACCACCACAGACAGGTGGCTTCAAACAACTGACTATCTTCTGCTCAGTTCTGGAGGACTGAATTCAAAATCAAGATGTTGGCAGGACTTGGCCTGATTGGAGACTGTGGGAGAACGCTGTTCCCTGTTTCTTGGGGGCATGTGGCTGTGTCTACAATGCCCGGTGTCCCCTGGGTGGTGGACACACTCCAACCTCTGCCTCGTCCTGTGTGCGTTATCTTCTCTGGGTCTGAATCTGTGTCTCCATTTCTTCTTCTTATAAAGACACCAACCATATCGGTGTCATCCTCATGACCTCCCCTGGCTTGAATACAACTGCAAAGATGTTATTTCCAAATAAGGTCACATTCACAAATGCTGAGACTAATGTCAACATCTCTTTTAGGCAGTCACAGTGGTGCCCATAATCCCCCATCTGGCCACTGCTCTGGCTGGTACTGGGCTTCTGATGCTCCCAGCAACTACATCTACCAACAGCCTGTCTTCCAGACACCCAGTGCACCTTCACCCCACCCCCCCAAGCCCTCCAGGGCACGTGCTAGCACCTTTTGACCTTCCCCTACCACACCTCTACTGTAGGCCCTTCACTAAACCCTCCTCAGTTGCCCTGAGGGTACACAAATTATGAAGTTGAGAAAAATCCAAAAGGGGCGTTGCAAGCACTATTTGGCAGTTGGATCTGTCTTAGGTGTGGGACAGGTACAGAGACCGTTTTGACAACTAGTTCTAAAGAAGGGTAGGGAGAGTTGGCTTTGAAGGTAGTGGGACCAAATTGCCCTCCATCAACAATGGGAGTGGGAAGGCTGTGCCGTATTTTACCCAAGGCATCAGAATCAGAATCCAGTGAGTCAGTTTGAAAAAGAGTGCTATTTATCTTAGCACAAAGCAATCTCAACAGGTAGAAGCTTTCAGGTATCCTTTTACCTTTTATTCAGCTCTTGTCCAGGAGGACAAGAGGGAGTCTAGGCCAGATGCGAGGAGGTTAGAAAAGAAATTCAGGAAAGAGTGATTAATGACCTTAGATGCTAGCTGTGTCTCAGTCCACCTCCATAAGATTTTCCATCCAGAAGAAGGCTCAAAGATGAAGGAGCTTAACCTGAAGAAAACTCTACATTTTGGTTACTGCTCTGGAGGGAACACTGTAATTATTAAGATGAGCTTATTTTTGAGACTGAAAGCAAACAAAGGATGCTTTTTGCTAAGAATGGCAAGAAAAGTTATGGAATTTCACAGCAATTTTCTCCAAGGTGCAAGGAAAAATGAAACTCACAGCATGTATGATGGACAGTGGTGGAAAATAATAAATAATATAAATATTTTTCTCCCGCTAGCATCCATTGGATTCTACACAACATATGTTTAATAGAAGGAGCTCACACCAAAGATATGAATGTAAATACACATCAAACAAAGTCAGAAAAAAAAATGTAAGCAATATAAATGAATCTAGGAGCAGAATACATAAATATGGGGTTTGTGGATTCGTGGAGTCACTCATTGGTAAAAAGTTGGCCTGCAAATATGACTCAGAGTTTCCTGGCAGTCAAAGCAAGACCATCAATTGCAAAATTGAATCTGTCCATGAAAAATAAAGCATAGTAGTGCCTCAGATGAAACAATGCCTTCTTTATACTCAGTCTTAAATTTTTCATATGGCTCTTCAAATAAAGTCCAGTGATTTAGTGGACAATATCCTCACCAGCAAGCTACAATAAATACCAACGAGGGTTTCACCCACCCATTTCTTACATCGTCCATCAAAGGAAGCCAAGAGTGAGGTAGAACAACACTTTCATGAGACGTGAACACAACCAGACACAGTAGGTTGCTCCCCATGGCCTGGCTTGATAGGTTCTTCTGTTTCTGTTAGGGTGATCGCTAGAACGGAACACACTGGACAAGCTTCACCAGGCAAAAGACAGGAGGAAGAGGCAGATGGAGGGTCTCACACAAGCCCTGGATTCACTGCTCTCCATCATCCACCTTCCCCTCCCTGCCGGAAGGAATAGCTGTGGATTACTTATAGTGAGCCCTGCCACAATGGCCTAGCCTGCTCCCTGGCAAAGCATCCTCAAGCTTCCGAGTGTAGCTATACATATAAAACGATTCATATATAAGAAGTCTATTTTCTATTGGAGGCAACTTTTTAATGCTTTTCTAGGTTTTGATTCACAAACTGAATTACGAGCCGGTTCACGTTAATTCCAGGGAAAACTGAACACTGACTCTGAATAGTACCAGCAAATGGATGATATTCCACCAAGATTAAATATATGTGTCCTGAAGACTATGTTTCAAAAGCATAGTTATTCTAACAAGGAATTGATTTGGACGTACAAGTATACTATTATTCAAATAACTTTCAAACATAACGGAGCTTAAAGAAAAATGCCATTTTCTACCTCAGCAGAGCATGTAATGGTTTGTCACTGCACATAAAGTTTCATTTGTACAGAAGCTCAATATGTCTCTGTGAAGGCCTCCCCCTCCCAGCCCCACACGGGTTATCTGGACCTCTTTCCTCCTCCCTGCGTGGGAAGTATTAGGAATGAATGACAGAATAGGAGAAAATATGTCACCAGCTGGACAGTGCCCAGCCCCACCTAAACTAAAAGAGAGATGGAAGGTGAAAGGGAGGAAATTCCCAAACCCCGTGGGAAATGAAACCAAGTAAGAGTTAGCTGAACTGGAGAGTAGAGGAAGGGAAGGAAATAGGAGAGGTGAGTGGGCACATAAGGTCCTCAGGACTGAAACAGCAGCACTGAGAGGCTTCAGACAAGAAGGCAGAGAACTTTCAGAGATTCTGACTCCTATGGGTGGAAGGAAGGTCCTGGAACACCAAAAGAGTTAGGAAATGACACAGAAGCGATGGGCAATGACCAGACTGAGAACCCTTGTTATGCACCCTACAGACAAAGTATGGATTTGCTTTCACCTAAAGGTGATGGGACAACAGTGAAGGGTTTTGAGCAAAGGAGTGACACTGATGTTCAGAAAAGCTGCATGGGCCGGTCCCCAGACAGAAGCCCTATCTAAACACCAGCTATAGCACATATCCCAGCACCCCACCTCTGTTTTGTCATTTGTTTACATTTATTTCAGGCATGTATCTTCTCTCCAGGTATCATGAGGCCCCAGAGGGCCTGGCCTGTCAGCCCATGCTCCCTCAATACAGTATTCTCCCATCGCCTTGCACACTCGGCTTTGGGTCACCCTCAGTCTTGCTCCAGCACTGGAAAGGTCTGTGTCTTTTGCTGGTTCCATTAGCAAGCGAGGCCTGTCTCAAAGTCCAACTCTTTGAGTTGTTGTTGTTTAAAGATTTATTTTATTTATTTATATATACAAGAACAGAGGTGCAGGGGGCTGGTGAGAGATTTCACCCGTGACAGAGTGGGAAGCAGAACAGGTAGATCTTCTGAAATATACTGTAAAGGTCTGCTGTGCCACGTGGGTCAGCTCCTTGTCCAGGGATCAAACTCATGCTGCAGTAGCTGGTGATAGCTTAATAGTGCTGAGACTTTAACCCACCCCTGCACCACCAGAGCAGTCCATCATGTTTATTTAACATATTTTTTAAGATTTATTTATGTACATAGAACTGGGGTACAGGCCAGAGGTGAAGTATTGGTGAGAGGATTCACCAGACACAGAGTAGGAAGCAGACCAGGCAGATTGACAAAGAGCACTGCTGAGGGGAGCAGCAGGCAAGGCAGGAGAGGTCTGCTGTGCCCTGTGGGTCACCTCCAGGGCTGAGGATCGAACTCTTGCTCAAGAGGCTGTGGCTAGCACTAGCTTCCTAGTGCTGCACTTTAACCCTTTGTGCCACGAGGGAGGGCCCTCAACTCTTTCTTTTAAATAGGAAAATGAGTCATTCACCCAGAGCACCTTCCCAGAAGCACAAAGCCAGTGGGTGCCTGGGCTACTGGACTGGGTGCTCTCTTGACTGAGGTGGTCTACCCAGTGCACCCACTGCTTTCCAGCCAGGCCAGCAACTCGCCTCCCTCACTGACCAGTACAAGATTATACCAAGCCACAGGCACCATTCTGAACCATGCATGACAGCTCAGACTCCTTCAAGTCAGTATACATGAAATGATCTTCAAGGAGGGGGAAAAAACAGAGATTTACCTGTGATCCAAATGTGTGTTTATAGATATACATTTTAAAGGATCTGGAAGGACACCAAGATGACTTAGAAGAGGTTATTCCAGGAAAGTGAGACTGGAGGGAAGATGTTTTATTTCATTTTTTTTATAAAAAACATATATAACTTTTATAACACAATTTTTTAAGCTAAAGAAAATATTCTTCAAGGCTCAAGTTTCACCTTAAGCCCTACAGAAAACCTCTATTTCTGAACACCCCTGGGCAGAGAGAAGACAACTTCCATGCCCTCCACCTCTCTCCCACACCCCTACTGAGCCCATTCCATGTGTCATCTGATACTAACCATTCATCTGCTGGTGAAGAGAAGAGTCATTGAGATTTTCTTGTTTGACTCTGCATCACAGCCTCATGGCTGAAGGCCTTCAGAGTTAAGCCCCTAGTTCGAGAGAAAGTACCAAGGTGCTTGCTAAGAAATAATCAAGTGGTCCTGTTGCCTTCAACCACCACCCCACCCTCCCTGTACATGGACTAGAAATCAAAGGAGGTCATTGATGGAGGAGAGAGACCTTGGGAAGAAGGCTGTGAAGGGGGAGCCAGGGGTTCATGTCCAGCCTGGGCCAGGTAAACACCACAGTGGGGGCAGCAAGGGGGAGAATAATGGCTAGACTCTGGCTGCCCTTTCCAGCCTGGTGCCCGCCTCAAGTCTGCCAGGAATACAGTGCACGGAGCCCATTCGTAGGAATCCCTGCCACGGGTTCTCTGGAGGAGGGGCCACAGTCCCTGGGGTCTCACCTAGAGAACTCCAGAGTCAGGAAGTTGAGCGTAACAGCATACATAGCCCCAAGAGGTAAGAGGTAAGAATCTGTGGAGTTTGGAAGGTGCCCCTCCCTTGGTGGGGAATGGCTCTCACTACCTCAGAGGGCCTCCTGCAGGGAAGAAACTCCAGCAACAAGAGTCTATGTGGTAGACAGCCTATGTGGAGTGTCACAGAGGGCAGAAACCTGATCTGGGCGCCTCTGGAAAACTCACACTCGTACCTACAAGAGGCCCCACACCACCCCATCTGTCCCTGGCAATGTCTACAGTCAGCCCCTGAGCTGACAGGCAACCATAGCAGCAGAATCCAAAGCCAAAGAGCTTTGGCCTTTCATTCTCCGCTCTCCTGCCCTTTTATTTAATTCTCCTCCTCTTGTCCTTCTGTTCAACTATAAGAGGAGATTCACAGCTGAGCTGGCTGAGGGAGAAGCTTGGATGGGAGAGAGGCTGGTATGGTGCTTGGAACAAAGAAAGTGACTGGCTGCTGCCTGAACGTGACTCTCAATGTCAAGATGGCTGCCCCTGCAACAAGGGCTCCCCACTGTTGTCACCATGTGTAGGGAGAGACTCCAGGGTCTGCTGGGGCTGGGAATAATAAATTCTTGTTTTATACCAAGGGTTCAAGCAAAGATCGCAGTTACAAGCAAGTACGTGGTATCCCACAAGGTGCCTCTTAGTGGGAAAAGACGGCACAGTCTGGTATGGGAAGTCCGTGAAACAATTGAGAAAGCTGTGTGGGTCAGGGACTCAGCCCACCACCACCCCCCGGCTATCCTCTTCATTTGGAAGCCCTGACTTCAGTTAAACAATAGTTCACATTTTCACCTAGAAGACCTGCAGCGCCATTACCCTGGTGAAGTGTATCTCAGCTTTTCTACAGGGAAGTGAAGTAGGCAACTTTTTCAAACATCTACCCACCAAATGTTCCTTTGGTTAGAATCTTTAACAAGTTCTCATAAAACTGCTGAGGAAGCTTCGAAAACACTGCCCTAAGCCTCACTGGCCAGGCATCTGCCAGAGATGGCATCTCCACACCCACAGACCCCAGCTGCGAGGCCCTCCCCTTTGCGGACACTCACCCACCTCCCCTTTTCTTTGTTGAACATTGTATAAATAGCCCTGCAACTTGCCATTAGATTCAACAAGACTCATTCATTCATTCATTTATTCCAGAATCATGTTCTGTGTGTACTCTGCAGCAACATGTAGCTGCTAGCCGTACAGTGGGGCGTGAGCCAGACAGCACTGTGGTTTCCCTTCTGGAACTTACCACATGCATGTGAGCAAGGAATGAGGAAAGAGGCAGTGTAACGGAATGCCGGTCTCAGTTTCCCTCAGCCAATACAAGAAAACAGAACTTGAGGAAAAGGAAAGTGGTTTTATTTGTCAACAAATGAGGAGGGCGGCAGACTCATGACCGAAACCATCCTGTGCTTTGGCAAGTTGCAGGGCTATTTATACAATGTTCAACAAAGAAAAGGGGAGGTGGGTGAGTGTCCGCAAAGGGGAGGGAGTAAAAGTGCTGGGATGGAGACCAGTGGGCATCGGCCTTTATTTACACAAAGACAAACAAAAATGGGGAATCAGCAAGAGTAATGGGGAGGGGACAGGAGGCAACACAGGGAGGAAGAGGAGTCGTGCTGGCCAGCTTTCTCACTATTTGCTTTTGTTTAGGATTTCCTTTCCTTGACCCTAAACCTGTCAAAAAGAAGAGAAACTGCAAGGAAAGGAGAGAAGAAAAGTAAATCCACAGATAATTAAGAAGTCTGGGAAAACCATCTTCATCATAAATTTGTCAAAGGAGACAAATCCGCAAATGCTTATCTGGGAGCCCATTTACTGTATCAGCAGCAACAAAAGAACTGGAGCTCCCAGACCCCATGACAGGAGGACCTGACCCAGCTGGGAGGGCCAGGGAAGGTGTCGCTGAGCAAACTGAGAACTGGGGCATGACTATAAGGCAGTGGAGAAGAGAGAACTTGAGAGATTCCAGAATGAATAGGCATCATGCACCAGATGTAGGGAGAAGCTTGGTTGCTTTCTAAGCTCATGTTTCAGCCTCTAAGCCCAGTGATACCAGACACTTGGGGTGGAAAATAAAACATGAAAGGAAAACTACACTTTAGAAGGTTCTTGAAAGTTAAAGTATACATCAGCCATCTGTTTTGCAGGAACTACTAACATTTTCCCACATCCTCCTTGCATGCAGTCTATCGACTTTAAATTACTTCACTCACCCTCCCTGCCAGTATGGGCATCTAATATCTCCTCAGGTGAGGAGGCATTGATGGATGTGCACCGTTTTCCTTTATTGCATGGACCAATCTATCATAATGTGTTTTATAAATTAGTATTCTTAAATTCCTATCGGATGTCAGTGTCTTTTGATTTATATAATACAGATCTGATTTATGGATCATTGCAGTAATTTATAGCTCAGATAACTAATTTGTCGACCCAGCACCAAAATGTATAAGTCACCTAGCACTTTTCTCAGTGACTCAGAGGGTCTAAATGATTCAGGTGATTTATACTGGCAGGGGACTAATTCAGGGCATGAAGCCATGGAAAACCCCAGCTTTCTTTCACTTTGGGAAGCACTCTTCTCCTCCACGGGCCCCAGAGGATGATTGTAAATGCCCTTGAAGCTATGTACCCCACTCCCAAGAATTTACCCTAAAAAACTAAAACTACAGAAGAAAACAATGGCATTGGGCATGCCTCTTCTAGTGCAATTTAGAATCACAAAATGTTGGAAATAATATCAATATCCAGCAATAAGATAGAATTTGTCAAACTGTGATTCTTTAGCTAAAGGCATATAATGTTAGGCTCCAAATAAAGAGAAGTCCAAAAGGTCAGTGGTTGTTGACCAAGAATAATTTCCCTTCCCAGGGAACATTGGTCACAGTCTGAAGACACTTTCATTGTCACAGCTGTGGTTCTGGCATCTCCTGGAATCTAGTACAGGGGAGGGTGCAAATAAGCATCCTAAAATGCACAGGATAACTCCCAACAACAACAAAAAATAATAACATGGTGCAAAATATCAATGGTGCCAAAATTTAGAAATCTTGCCATGTATTTATGCAACATAAACAGGTGTTTTACTGATATAACTGAATATACAGAATACAAAATTGTGTCCATGCTGTAACTTCGGCTACAAGGCCAACATAAACATACACACCAGGATGATAAAAGGACAAGATAAGAGCTGGGCAATACTATAAAGTTGATTTTATTATTTTGTAAATTATTTTTTCAAGAAATAAAAATGGAAAAAGCACTCTATAGACAATGAATACTAGACAGGAAGAGGATTGATGAAAAGGGAAAAGAAACAAAATTAGGTAGACAGGCAGGCAGTTAAGGAAGAAGGTAGACAGATATATACAGAAATTTAGATAGATTCATAATTTCTCTTCCTTTCATATATAAATATGCAGGTGTTTTGGGCAAACAGGTCACCAACTGACAAAAATTCAAAACCTTTCACAGAGGTGTTTAAAACAAAATGCAGTCTCTCATGAAATGGCCCTGTATATCTCTGATAATACTCCTGATATGATTTGACTATAACACACCACTTTTCTTATCCTTCATTATCTGCATGATATTAAAATTTTCTTCCTTTTACTGCAACCTGTTTGCATCTTTATATTTCAAGGGTGTCTATTTTATAAAACCTAAGTCTTATATTCTTATCCAATCTAAGAATCTGTGCCTTTAAAATAACAAGTTTAATCCATTTATATTTACTGCAGTTCTTACTTTCTATCTATCAGCTCTGTTCATTCATTCTTCTGTCCTTTCATTTGGGTTAATAAAGCATTTCTTTACTTTTACAATCTATGTCCTCAATTGGCTATTCTGTTATAGCTCTTTTTATGTTTTGCAGTTGCTCTCATAATTAACTCACATCCTCATCATAGTCTGTCCTATTTGCAAAGTAAAATTTTTTTGGCATCTCTTATCTGCCCTTGTACTATTACTGTATATTTCATTTCTATATACTTTTAAGTGCCATAATATATTGTTGTTACTTTTGCTTTAAACAAGCAGTTGGTTTGAAGAAATATGGAATATGGTATTTGTAATTTACCATTTCCAATGGTTTTATGACCTTTACCTTGTAAAACTTTATTGATAGAGCACTGGTTTACAGCACTGTATATGATATAAGGATATAGGTTCACATGTATGCAACCAAACCACACCCATCACCAAAGCACCCATAGTCCTCCACCATATGTCACTGGGCCCTAGCTCCTACCCCCACCCTCGACTCCACCCTCCCCTGCTGGTAGTCTCTTCTGGAATCACATTTCTAGGGTTTATTTTAGTTTAGTATTGTGTTTCTTTGTCTCCTCCTTATAAATTCAAATTTCCAGGGACTATCCAGCTGTGTTGACCCAATCAGGTGCATCTCTTAAAAGCAAAGAATATTCTCTGGCCAGTAGTAGAAGACAAAGAGATTGAAGAGAAAGGAGGATTTGAAATGCCATAGCTATCTTTAATGTGGTGAGAGCCGCATACCAAGAAATGTGGACAGATTTCAGGGACTGACAAGTAGTAAAGAAACAGGGACCTCTATCTACAACTTCAAGAAAGTTAATTTCAGCAATAAACTGATACAACTTGAAGGTGTAGTCTTCCCTCAAACCTCCAAATATGAATATTTTCTAATCAATACCTGGATTTTGACCTTTGAGATAGATGCCAAGCTCATAGAAATTTATAATGCTAAGTCAATTACCTGGGAGCACAGAAAAGTTTTACTCAGTTCACTGATGGTGGTGGAGAAGGGGTAGCAAAAGGAGAGTTCAGTAAAGGGGTCCCAGAAGAAATACTCCTTGAACCAAATCTCAAAGAGAATATAGGAGTTGGTCTGCAATGGATACAAAGACATCCTGGTCAAGCTTAACACCCAAGTAAGGCAGAGACATAGAAAAACTTGGTTTTTCATGTCCTGTGCTTTTCTGTTTCTGTTTGGCACACCAGAATTCTCATGGGAGTAAGGTCTGCATCTTTCCCCAACTAATCATGAGCTTTACATGTAGTTGGTGACATTGGCTCACCACCCCTGACCCTGGATTCCATCAGACCCTATTTCTCACTCCCTTCTCTGAAAAAAACCTTGTTCTAGAAACCTTCAAGCAAATCTCTCCATGGGACACCATCATATGATTTTTCCATCTCACTCAAAAATGGATAGAATTGACTTCAACTCATTTTTATTGCTCTTAAGCAAAACTTAGCAAGGATCGATGTGCTCATTCCCAGAAAATAAACAATGATTCAACACAGGGAGGGAGCATATACCACTGGTGGAGGCCAAGCAACAGTCCCCCTGTGTCTAGAAAGTATGTTTGTTTGTGTTCTAGTATTGCTATTGAAAGACCAGACTGACACCATGACAGGCTTCAGAATGCTTCTGAATCAGCCAGACCTAAGTTTTGGTTCTCACCAAGCGCCGAGGCCGAGTTTAACTGTAAATGTCCTAATCTTGCTCATCCCATAGCAACAGCCAACTAGCAAGTAGGCAAGTGACCAGTACATATGAGAAAAATGCCAGATGTCCTAAGGTATGTGGGTCCGAGTAGTGAATGAAGGCCACATCTTACATGCATAGATCAACTGGGTTAAGATGAGATAACTTTGCTCAATGTCCACCAATCAATGTACTGCTGAGCAAAAACTCCCCTCTGCTGGGCTGAAACTCCCCTCTTCTGTAATAAAAACCCTGCCTTTCCTGAGCTCAGGGCTCTCAACTTCGGCTGCTGCGTCACTGCATGTTGGGAGCCCAGGCTCAAGCTTGCAATAAAGACCCTCGTGTGCTTTGCATCGGAATCGGCTCCTTGGTGGTCTTTGGGAAACTCGAAACCTGGCACAACACTATCACACAATAAGAGGAAGGAGAAAATCTGCCCTGCCCAGTGTTTCAAATATGAAATATGGCTGTGATTTTTCAGTTAGCTGTCACCAGTGGCCCAAAATCTTTGCCCCAACAAGGCAATCAAGAGAGTGCCAAGCCCTCCCTGCTTTGAGACAGTTGACTAGGCTTTCTGGCAGAGATTTAGGACAGATAATAGGCATCACTGGGCTGCCAATCCCAAGGACAAACAATAATAGCAACCCTTTACACTACACTTACTGCCATGCATTGTTCTAAGAATTCCACATGTTAGCTGATTGGCCCTGTCTACAACCAAGTTTAGTATAAGTGCACAGGTATCTATTTTACAGATAAAGAAATAAAACAAAAAGAATACGTGACTTGCCCAGTGTTGCATATTAGCAAGTGATCAGAGCTCAGGTCACTTGGACCTCAGAGTAGAGATTCAACTCTGGGGCCCTGGACCAACCAGGGAAATGACCACATGGCGCATGAGAGTCAGTTACACTGTAGGCATCTATTCCTCAGCTTCCTAAATGGTCAGAATGTGAGATGAAGCCAAGAGAGGCACTAGATGTCCCCTAAGGAGGGGGGATGAACAGCAATTACCATGGTGGAGTTCTTTTTATTTAACAAGTGATAGCAGGAAGCTGAAGGATATAAAAGCAACAGAGGGACTGCAAGTATGGTCTAGAAAGTCCAAGAAGATTTTGAGTAAAGTGGAGGCAGGGATGAATGTGGCACCAGGGGTACTGATGTCCCCCCATGTTGAAAGGCTGATGGCTGTGCCCACCGGGGCCACTCACGTGAGATACTCTAATGTTCAATCTCACTGAAGTCCATTCACATTTACTGAGCATCCACCGTATGTTAGAGGTTGTGTCCTGAGTTATGAATAAGGCCTGTCACAGGCGTCACAGTGTTTGAGGGAAAAGCAGATATTCCAATCAATGGCGCTTGTGTTTAGTAGCAAAATGTTAAAAAATAGACTACATTTCAGTGAATAAGACATTCGTAAAGTATGGTACATGCATGAAAGATTAAGTTGTTATAGAAAAGGATAATGCTTTCCACGTACTGATTTAAGAAGGGCCCCATATTTTAAACCAACTTATGTAATATAGGATGTTACCTTCCACGTTAATATAGAGGGAAATGAACATATATTTTTGTATTTGCTCATATTAGCACAAGGACACTCTGGAGATCACCTGCAAGTCTGGTAACAATGGTTCCTGTGATTAAGACTGGAGGTTGGGGTACCCGGCAGGAGCTGAGGGTAGAAGAAAAAGGTACTTTCATTTGTTTATGTTTCATTTCATTTCATTTTGAAATTAAATTTTAGAACTATTGAAAAAAATTAAGCTATAAAATAGAGAACAATTTTACAATTTCCTTCACATATGAAAAATACCTTTTCTTCTTCCTTTGCCACCACGGCCCAGTGCTGGGTCCCTAAAAGAAGATAGTAAACATTGCTGGGGTGAAGCCTAGAACTGACAGGCCACTCTTCTCCTTGGAAGGAGAGGTCAGATTCCCCTCCACCTGATACCCCGAGTGACATCTGGCCTCAAATGGCATTGAGCTTGCCCCCTCAGAACCAGCCCTGCAACTCCTCCTCATTAGCCTCCTGCAGGAGAGATGATTTCAAAGCATACCCTTTGCTGGACTCACAAAGGACTCTGAAGCCTGAGCTTAGCTAAATGTTTTTGCTTCTTGCCTCTTTCCTCTTTAATTACAGCATAATTTGCATATATATGATTTCATTCTGCTATTTTGAAGGCAACGTTTATGATGATCGACACACTGTAACTTCCCATCATAGTTGGAGAGTCAGGAGGGCGCCTACTGTCTCCGATAAAATCCTTTCCAATTAAACAGTTCATTGGACACGCCATGGTTTGGGGGTTCTCGTTATCCGCTGATGTGCACATCTCATGGACATTTCTTTACACACATCATCGCTATAAGGTTTTGTAAGAGGCTAAGAAGACACTCAGAAAATTAATTTCTCCCACTGAGTGGCTGCAATGACATTGACCTGAAAGTGGTTCTCCTTAGACTTGCATGAGAATCAGAGTTACTCCCTTCGTTGGATGATTCTGGGCTTTATTTTCCCAAGGCTTGTGTCCAAATAGTGTCAGATGCTCCACATGATGAAACACATCAAAGATTTTTAAAAACAATGTTGGCGGGCCCTCCCTGATGGCCCTAAAGCACAGCACTAAGAAGCTAAAGCCACTTCAGCATGAGTTCGATCCCTGCCCCAGAGGTGACCACATGGCGCGGCAGACCTCTCCTGACCCGCCCGCTGCTCCCCTTGGCAGGGTACTTCGTCAATCTGCCTATTCTGCTCTCTGCTCTGTCTCTGGTGAATCCTCTCACTGTCCCTGCACCTCTGGCCTGTACCCCAACTCTGTGTGCATAAATAAATAAATCTTTTTTTTTTTAAAGATTTATTTATTTGTGCATACAGAATTGGGATACAGGCCAGAGGCTCGGGGGCGGCGAGAGGCTTCACCAGAGACAGAGCGGGGAGCAGAACAGGCAGATCGACGAAGTACACTGCTGAGGGGAGCAGCGGGCGGGTCAGGAGAGGTCTGCCACGCCATGTGGTCACCTCCGGGGCAGGCGGGAATCGAACTCATGCGGAAGCGGCTTTTGATTTTCAGTGCTGCGCTTTAACCCGCTGCGCCACCAGGGAGGGCCATAAATAAATAAATCTTTAACAAAATAATAATAATAATGTTGGGCTACCAACAGAATATATACTGAGGGCAAATATATGCTCAGGTTTCCCCAGTCAACTCCCCAGCTGGAGTCTCCTGCTCTGGGTGGTAGCTCACCTGATTGATGTTTCTCACCTGTTCCACTTACCGATTTAAAAATACAAGGTCGGAGGTCCTCCTCAGTGGCTCAAGGGCTAAGGACTCTGCAAGCTAGCCGCAGCCATGCTGCAATGCAATCTAGTGAATCCTCTCACCACCCCTGAGCCTCTAGCCTGCACCACAGTTCTGTATGAATAAACAAATAAATCTTAAAAAAAAAAAAAAAGAAATACAAGTTCGGTGGCACAAAGGTTTTGAAGCTCTCCGAAGCCTTGGCAGCATGAGTTCAACCCCCAACCAGGGAGT
>NW_004567115.1:7907153-7921422 GCF_000260355.1 Condylura cristata | reverse complement strand
TTTTTTTTTAACAAGAGGCCTCAGTGAGAAGGATTACAAGAAAGTGTTGCCTTGGGAGGGAACCCTGGAAGACAATAAAAGTTTGTGATGGTTAGATATGTCTGTTGTTTCAAGGCCCACTGAGGACCCCTGGGTTGCCCTTCTCCCTAGACTCAGTGGTATTTCAGTAATTTTTAATTAGAATAAAATGAAAGATTTCAAACCCTAGGTGGCAGAGACTAGCCAAAGGGTTTCACATGCTTCTTTCATTGTGTCAAATATGAAATCAAGCAATATCTTGCCATAGCCTGCATTCTCCCCAATGAGTTCCCTAAGCAGCAGAATATTCCCTGACCTAAAAGTCCTTGATCCCACATCTAATATTTCTGCCCCAGTGACTGAAGCCAGTGACAAAGCGTTTGCCTACGACTTACAGCTAAATCCCCACAGGCCCAAGCAAGTTGTCCCAGAAAAAGGAGGGATTCAAATACCATGACCCTTTGTATTACCTTTTCTGGGTAAAAATTGTAGGTTCAAAGCAAACTTCAATTGCAACCTTCTTTTACTTCATTTGGGGATAAATTCTATAGAATGGTAAAAGCCAAAAGCAAATTCCTTTTGATTGAAGCTACATACATATCAAAAGATTAAATAAATAGGATTACTAAACAAAGAAGCTTTAAATGAAAGAGAAAGCATTTTTCTCTTTCCCCCAGTGTAACTTTCCAAGCTAGAGCGAAATGACCTAGGTCCACCTTATTTAAGAATAAGAATCAAAATTATTCATGCTGTTTATTTTAATAAAAAGGTAAAATCATATATGACTACAGTGTGGTCAGCTCTCCATCAGGGACTCAATGCCATATAAAGCTAACAACTGCCATTGGCTACAACAGGCACCAACAGCTTTTTTACTTCAGCAGACAGGATTTAGGCCAAAATTTCATATTTCCCAAGTATCTGGTAGCAAATGAAATAAATGCATGATATGTTCCAAAAACAAATATCAATTTGCTCATAAATGAGAAAACAGCCATTTAGAAATCAAGTGAATCTGTGTCTTTGTAGCACACTCTACTCAAGGTATACTGAGCATGTTGCAGACTAGAAGTCACATGCTCAGGCAACCCTTCTAAAAATAAAATTAACCAATAAGGTAATCCAGTGCCACCCAAAATAAATTACATTCAACACTCTTTCCCACTGATTATAACTAAAAATTCAGAAAGAAAAAAAAACACAAAGTCAACTACTTGCAGACATTAAAAAGTTAATACAAATAAGTAGACCAGGGAAGGGAGCCAGTGACTGACCCACATCAGGTTATAAATTTCCTAATTTTGTTCTCTGTTATCTTCTGACTGTGGCCAAAATGAAGTTCCACCACAGAATTATGCAGTAGTCAGTAATGTTAAAATATTGAGAGAAACTCAGGACAGAAGACCTAGGGAAAGGGCCTCTACCAGCTAAAGGGTATGAAGGAAATCTTATAAAGGGGAGAGTTTCAGAAGGAGACTGTTTTACTCTGTTACAAGTTTCAAGATCCCTTCTAAGCTGTGTATGCAAGAAATCAACCCAAAAACCACAGTAAATACTTTGAAATCTGAATTACAATATTATTCTGCCCATGTCCCAGAGAGACACATTCATGGAATAGACCCAACGCTGCCTAACACAGTTTTTAAAACCAGATTAATATTAAAACCACTACTCAAGATGGCAAGAGAGTACTTGCAGTTTGAAACCAATCAGATTGATTGCCTACTAAAACAATAAAATCAACATCCTGCAGAGAATTTAAAAAGAACCCAAAGGTTCACAACAAAGTGTTCAAAATGTCCATAATGCAATTTAAACGTTCTTAACATACAAAGAACCAATAATGTGACCAATTCTCAAAAACAACAAAAAAAATGCAATCAATTAAAAGATACCATCTAAGGATAATCAGGATGTTAAAAAAAGCTAAGGTAAACACTCTTGAAATGAATTGGAGGGTAGACACTCTGAAAAAAAAAAAAAGCTATTTTTGAAATGGAAACTTAAGAATTAAAAGAGAATATGTGGAATAAAAAAATCACTGAATAGACTCAAAGGCAGAATAGAAATGACAGAAGAGAGTTATAAAAGTTAAAAATAGATCAGTAGAAATTATCTGATCTTAACAAAGAAGACAAATGATCTAAAAAATTAGTATCATTTTGGAACTCTATGGGGCCAATATCAAAAATTTTGTCATTTGTGACATTGAAATTCTGGCATTAGTAAAGAGATGGGAGCAGAGAAAAAAATATTTGAGGAAATAACCAAAACTTACTAAATTCTGTGACAGATATGGGAACAAATCTCTATGACTGTGCACAGTATGTAAGATATTTATGTTCCGTGTGAATGCTCACTAGAGAACAGAGGGGGCACTTCCTAACATGACCAAGATGAAATGTTCTGTGCGTATCAATCACTCCGATGTTTGCTCAACAGGTCACATCCAGAGTGTGCATGGGAGAGTGGCAGGTGCACACAGGTTCAACAACATGGATTTGCCTTCCCAAGGCTGCTTAGCTATTTTCATACCTAAGGTCTAACAGCAGAGCCCAAGCCTGAACCCCAAATACGCTATAATTTGCGGAGTTCTAGCCAACTTAGTGGCAAGTTGACTACATCGTATCCATGTCATGATGGAGGGGAGGAAGTATGTCCTCACTGGAGTAGGTCTAAATTTTGGATATGAATGTCTTCTCTGTAATGCTTCTACCAGCACTAATACCCATGAATTACAAGATGCCTTATTCACCATGAAGGTATTGTACACATAATTTCCTATCAAAAAACTTATTTCACTAAACAAAGTATGGCTGGCAGTGGCCCTGCCCAAGGCCCTGCTTGCCCCAAGACTCCAAAACACTTTCTCCAGACTCACATAATGACAGAGTCGACTGTGGAAACTCAGTGACAGAGTAAGCTGCCAGACAAAATCATGGAGGGATGGAATTACATGATACGTGATGTATATACACTCTGCACTGATGAAAAATGTATGCTGCTATTTTTCTCCCACAGTCAGAATACATAGATTCAGGAATCAAAAAGTAGAAGTGAGATTGACTTTTGTAACAGATATACTTACTTACTTAAAACTAGTCTAACAATGTTACACTTGTGTGACATGAGCTTCTAACTTTACACAGATTTCAGGCATTGTTTCACAAATCAACACCTGTATATATTACATGAATTTCTGTCTTCACAAACTTGAGCTCTGCACATTTGGTGGTGTTTCCCCCCCCCCCCCCAGGGGAAATACACTTCTACCAGGACACACAATAATGGTTTCATTGAATTGGAGGTGGAGGCAGGTCACGTGGTCATTTGAACTTCTCAAAAGACTGAGCGCACAAGGAGAAGTATCTGTGCTGAGATCAGTAATCCTGATTACTAAGGTGAAATGGATCCCTGCAGATCATGCTCAGTGAAGTCAGCCAAAAAGAAAAAGAAAAATAGCAGATGGTTTCACTCTTAGGAGGAATGTGGAGCATCCAAATAAGGGTTCAAGAGAGAAAAAAAAAAGAAGTAATTATAATAAAGTAAATATCAAAATCAATAGGCAACTGTAAACCAGAGACCTTCTACAATGCGGGAGAGGGGAGTAGCATCAAAACAAGGAAGAGCACAAGGGCCTAAGTGATGGTATGCAGGTGAACTGGTGGTGGGAATTTCATGGGGACTATAACTGAGATGAGAAAGCACACATTTTACCAAAACAAAAAATGATGTAAAAAAAAAAAACATATATATATATATATACATACATATAAAATAGGCCCTCCCTGGTGGCAATGGGTTAAAGTGCAGCACCATGAAGCTCGCCATAGCTTCTTCAACACGAGTTCGATGCCCAGTCAGGGAGGTGACCCCCATGGCTGCAGACCTCCTGACCCACCTGCTGCTCTCCTTAGCAGTGTACTTTGTCAATCTGCCTGTTCTGCTCCCCACTTTTCCTCTGGTGAATCCTCTCACCACTCCTGCACCTTTGACCTGTACCCTAGTTCTGTATGCATAAATAAATAAAGTTTTAAATAATACATATAGATAATAATAATTGAAAAAGAAAATGGTCTGTACCACTCAAGAAGAGCACATGAAGGGCTTGTCTGATCCGTTTTAGTACTTCCATGCTAATCAAACACTGTAGAAACAATAACAAAAAGACAGCACCACTGAAGATTCAATTCCTTCAGGAATAAAGATTTAGGTTACCACACCAGATAAAGAATATGTACTAGCTTTGTTGGATAAATGACCCATAGGTGGCCTCTACATAGAAGCAAGTTGATCGCTTCTTCGTAAAGTTGATACCCCTTGTTCAAATATCCACTGGCACCAAACGCCAATTTTATAAATCAAAATTTTTTAAACATTGCTCCAATAAGCATATTTTTAGCTTATTTAGAATTTGTGTGCTTTGCATACCCCCATGAAACTGCAATCAACAGCAACTTATTATTGATAAGATAAATCCAGCAACCATAAAACCCTCTGCCACTGCTGCTCTTTGCAGTTCTCTGATCCAAAGTCTCTGGCTGAGCTGCTAAGGGAGCAGCCATCTAAGCGTGCAAGCCACTCCAACCAGCCTCTGAGCCCCAGGAGTTTCTTCATCTTTGTTCCCTTCTGAGTAGATGACCCCACACACCAGGTAACTTCTGCACAGGTTCATCCTGTGAAGGCATCCCCAACATGCAGCTCTGCCATAACATCACTCCAGTAAAGCTGTTTGTGCCACCTTACAGTCATATCATTTTCCTTGATCAATCCCAAAACCGCTCAAGCATTTACAAGCAATACAAGTATCGTCATTGCCTTGATGTTAGTGGAGCCATAATGAGTCATCGTTACCCAACTAACCCAGGAAGGCATCTGCGGAAACCCAATGAACAGTCAGAATACCTTTACCTACTCAACAGTTAGAGGGCTTCCTTCCCCCAAGAGTCCACGAAAGCCAAGTGATACACTTGGACTTCTACCCCACCTGGCAATATGAGGTAATACCCCATCCTTTCTCTGCTACAGAAGTGTCAGAAGTTAAAGACACCATAAAAATAATTCAGTAAGCAATTACAAGAAATCTTAAATGAACAAATGATCGACAGAGTGGAGAGGACAGAAGATAAAATAGAACTGGAAGATACAGATAAAATATAAGGTTACAAGCAGGAAATAGACTGGACCTCTCATACATTGTTGGAGTGAATCTAAAATGGTGTCACCCCTCTGGAAAATAGTCTAGCAGTTTTTAAAGATTTATTTATTTATGTATACAGAACTGGGGTACAGGTCAGAGGGGTAGGGGTGTTGAGAAGAACCACCAGAGACAGAGTGGTGGCAGAACAGGAAGATTGAAGAAGTACACTGCTGAGGGGAGTAGTGGGCGAGATAGAAGAGGTCTGCCAGGCTATGTGGGTCACCTCCAGGGCCAGGAATCGAACTCACACTGAAGGGGCTGCCGCAAGCTTTCAGTACTGTATCCTAACCTGTTGCGCCACCAGGGAGGACCGTAGCAATTTCTTAAGATAACAAAACCTGCAATCACCATATGACCCATCAATTTTACTCATAAACAACACTTTATAGAGATGAAATTTTATATTCATGAAAACCTGTTTATGAATATTTATGGCAGCTTAATCTGTAATATTCAAACACTATGAAAAGTAGTTATTTTCTTTCAATGGGTGAGTGGTTAGGCAAATTGTGGTATATCCATACCATGGGATATTATTCAGAAATAAAAAAAGACTGAACTACTGATGCAAGCAAGAAGCTGAAGGAATTTCCAGAAAATTTTACTGAGTGGAGAAAAAAGGTGCACACTTTTCTGATAAAGAACAGCTATCCAAAATTTAAAATAACAAAAAGCTCAATGGAAAAAAAATGGAAACAAAAGAAGATAAACCAACTGGTCAAAAACAAAAGCTCAACAATAAAAGAAAAAAAAAAACAATAAAAAGCGGTCCAAAGACTTTAATAGACACCTCACCAAAGGAGATACACAAATGAAAATAAGCATACGAAAAGATAACCAACATCATGTGTCACCAGGGAAAAGCAAATTAAAACAATACAATCTTCACACCTATCAGTCTGACAAAAAGACAAGACACTGACAACACAAAAAGCTGGAAAAAAAAATCATTGGCAAAGGTGTGGACCAATGAGAACTCTCATTCATTGTTGGTGGGATGCAAAATGGTACCATTACTTTGGAAGTCTTTTCAGCAGTTTCTTACAAAATGAAGCATATTCTTATCGTGACTCAGCAGTTATGCTCCACACAAAATCCTGCATATACTTAGGGCATCTTTGTTCATAACTGCCAAAACTGAAAGCAAGCAAGATGTCTTTCAGAATAGATAAACCTCAGTATGACCATGTAATGGAATATTATTCAGCAGTAAAAGTATCAATCCAGGCCCTCCCTGGTGGTGCAGCAGATTAAAGCACAGCACTGTGAAGCTAGCCACAGCCACTTCAGCAGGAGTTCGATCCCCAGTCAAGGAGGTGACCCACATGGCACGGTAGACCTCTTCTGTCTCACCTGCTGCTCCCCTCAGCAGTGTACTTTGTCGATCTGCCTGTTCTGCTCCCCACTCTGCATCTTCTGCCCTATGCCCGAGTTCTGTAGGCATGAATAAATAAATCAAATAAATAAATAAATAAATAACATTATAGCCAAGGGCGCTGAACAGGAAGAACAGAGATCCTCAGAAGAATGAAACAATAATGTGTGATGCTATAATGGAGGGTCATCACATTTTGCACTAGTCCAAACCCTAAAACAATACAACACCATGAGGAAAGGCAGCTCAGGGAATCCTGAAGGGCAAAGATCGAAGAGAACAAAGATTCTTCCTTCCCATTCACTCATGACATTCACCTCAACTTGACACATCGACCCTGCTTGCCTCTCCTTTACCCTCTTACTGGAAGGTCTCCCATCCTGATGTCTCTGGCATCTCTGTTGCTCCTCTCGTTGCTATTTCCCCTGGTCCTGACCACATCTACTCATGCTTGAAACATACAGAGCCCAGCCCTCATACTGGTGTGTATGAGCCTAAGGTGGGGGTGGGGGGTGGTGATCACAAGATTTGTTGGGGAAATACACTGAAAGAAGGGGAGATGAGAAAAGCAGGATGAGGCAGGAGAAAGAACTAAGTGGGGATGTGGTCTAGCCTTGCTCCCTCAGATAAGTTCAGGGGCATCAGTTGTGCCAGTGCTGGTGCCACCCTGAGGCAGCAAGCAGATGGCTTGCTATAACTGCTGGCCATTGACCGGAGACAGGGAGGGCATGCTGCTTTTCCAGCTTCACCTGGCCAAGGACAGTTCTTTGAAAAGGGGTCAGTAAACACTCACAAGCTGGGAGATGCCACCAACATGAAGAGAGACTTGCGCAGGGCACCAGCAGCAGCCAGTACCAGGATTCCCAGACTCCCCAACAAACCTCCATGATTGTATCTGTCTCTGTCATGAAAACTGTCAGATGGTTCCAACTGCAGTGGGCTGGGCCGGGGGCACAATGCTCAAACTCCCTGCACCTTCACGTGAGACCACTACGATCTAGTCCAAATCAAATTCACTTCCAAATCTCCCTCCTCTCTGGATCTGCCCCCAGGATCCCCTCCACCCAGTCTACCCATAGAGGTAGAGTGGTGAGCAGAAGCAAATGTCCGGATAATTCCATTTCCTATTCCATTCATTTTAGATTGTTCCAAACTGTCTGTATAGGTTGATCAAACAAAGCTGATTAGTGCCTTCTGTCACTCTGGCTCAGAAGATGTCACTGAGGCCCTGTTTTCTTGCTTCTACCCGTGATGGGCTTGGAGGTGGCCTGACACGTGAACAGACCATCCGGCTGCCAGGCGTGACATCCCAGCTTGATGCTCTTTTATCCCACATGTCTAATTGGGCTTCATCATGATCACAGCCTCTCAGGAGGACGGCCACCAATGTGGCCTGATGGAAATCAGAAGGCACTGTCAGTCCCTGCCTCTGGGACCTCAGGACCATGTCAGCATGCTGATCCCAGGCCAAGGCCACAGCCTCACACGGGGAAATCAAACTGGAAGCAAGACACTGTCAGAGCCACCACTCAAAGTTGACAGGAGGCCAGGCAGGGCGGGTGCCTACATTAGGGCCTACACCTGCCCCCCAAAATCTGGCAGAGCTGGCCCTCAGCCCAGCCCCTGTGATATGCGGTGCCTACACAGCACTGCCCAAATAGTGCCATCACAGCTGCCTTCATAAAGGGCATTTTGTGATGTCTCAGGCTGCAGGAGCTGGGTGTCTCCCCTTCACACAGGCAGGAACTTGAGGCTTCTGGAGATGATGCCCTCTCTCTGCCCCCCAGGTCCAGATATTCACATCCAGACCCATTTTCCTCTGCCAACCATCCTACTCCAGAGAAAAGACAGCATGATAGAAAACAAGCTCAGAAAGATGGGGTTCACGTGGTTCTTCTTACCCCACAGAGCTACTGAGACAGTTTACAATGGGCCCCATCACTGTCCTTTGCATTGTTTTTTCATGGGGCAAGGAGAAAGAGGACTTTTTACACAGCTCTGGAGTCCAAGGAAAGAAGGTTATTGGGCCTTGGGGGGACATTGAAGGAGAGCAAAGGCACAGACCCCAGGCAAAGAGCCTGCCTGAGCATCATTGGCAAAATGTAGAGGACAGCAGAGGGCCAAGGATTGAGCAAAGGGAACGGGAGGCAGCACCCAGGAAGGGCTGGGGGAAAGGATGAATCTTTGACGGGAGCCAGCAGGGATTTCAGAAGTGGAGCCGCTGATCACTGCTTCTTCCATCACCTGGCACCAATGAATAGAGGATTGAGCAAGTGGGCGACGCTGGAGAGAGACAAAGGTGTAGCCGCTGGACAGCTATCCTGCAGAGAGCCAAGCCCATTTATCATACCATTGACCACTGATCAGAGAAAACTCTTCTCCAAACGAGGCAGAACCGCGGCTGTCACTCCCCTAAACAGCAGGCCTGTCCTGCAAGGCAGGGCCTGAGCCAGCCATTTGCCCAGGAGTGCTGTCGGCAGCCTCACGCTGCCCGTAATGAGATATGATTGCTGAAAGGAAGCAGCTAATTGCATGATGTTTTATTAATCCTTTCTCCATGAAATATTAATTGTGAGCTTTCACAAATACAAAGATCTGTCTGCTTTTTAATGGCTTAGGTTTGCAGCCTCTCCAGGTGAATGTTTGAGGGTCCCCTACGGAGAGATGATGGTGACAAGCAGACTGCCACGTCTCAGAGAAGAAAAGTAGCTGACAGCCCTGTGGCAGGGACGCCACCCTCGGTTAGCTGCCTGTCCAAGGGGAAGAGAGCTGCGTCTTTGTGCTACCCACTGAATTAGGCTATGAAGAGATTCACTTCCAAGCAGCCACCCCGCCAAGGGTGAAAATGCGAGAGGAGAGCGTGAGCAGCACAGGAGGATGTGAGTAAGAACTCGTCCTTCCTCTCTCGGCCCTGAGATTGCCTCACCTAGGTAGCAAAGCATCAAAAGGAGTTCCTTCACCTGAAGTCAGAGGTGTTACTGAATTCCAGAGGTGCTAGTGCCTGGACGCACTAGGGGAGAAAGAGACTGGCTTCCAGGAGACTGCGTGGGACGGCTGGAGAGAGCTTGATGAGGAGACTCAGCCCATAGCCCACCTACCTGTGAGGCTGCAGAGGGGCTCTGACCTGGAGCCAAGGCCTAATCATTGCACCCACACTGCAAAGGGGTTTCTGCAGCGGAAGGGAGAATGGCCTCTCCCCTCAGCCATCCCTGCAGCCAGGACCCAGTACCAGACATAGGAGCTTGACCTGGCTTGGGACAGCTGTTTTCAGGGCCATGTGAACGGATGTCTAGTCCCGTGAAAGGGTCTTTGGCTCACACCTGCATGGGGCAAAGGGAGAGAGGGCTGCCCTTCTGGCAGGTTCCAAAAGGCAGCGAAGCCATAGGGAGCATTGCCCCAAAATGCACCGCAGCACCACCATGGAGACCACCAGTCAAGGCTGGAATGAGCCCAGGGTAGGGTCAGTGACACGACTGTGGCTTACATAAAAGAAGCTAAGGAAGAGCCTCCATCCTGAAGACCTCTCTGTCTTGTCCCCAAACCCCAGATAAGATGCACTTGTGTGTGTATGGCGGGGGGGTGGGGGGGTTCTTAGGACCTGACCACACACCCTCTCTTCAAGTGAAGGGGGCAGGGCTATGGCTCTAGTCTGCACTGGAGAAAAGAAGAATTTGTCCAAAGAGGGAGTTGTTGTTTTTTTTTTTTTTTTTAATAATGAATAGAAATAAATTTTGACTTTAGAATGGGTGGACCTACAAATGATAGAAAGTATTAAAAATAAAACGTGTTGGCCCTCCCTGGTGGCACAGCGGGTTAAAGCACAGCACTAAGAAGCTAAAGCCACTTCCACATGAGTTCAATTCCCGCCTGCCCCGAAGGTGACCACATGGCGCAGCAGACCTCTCCTGAGCCGCCCACTGCTCCCCTCAGCAGTGTACTTCATCGATCTGCCTGCTCTGCTCCCCGCTCTGTCTCTGGTGAAGCCTCTCGCCGCCCCTGAGCCTCTGGCCTGTACCCCACTTCTGTATGCACAAATAAATAAATCTTTGAAAAAAATAAAATAAAACATGTTAAAAGCAAGCACAAAGAGCAAGGGGAAAACCTCAAAGTAGATTTACTTGTATTCCAGCAAGGTGTGCAAACCAGCAACATTTGCTTATAAGAAAAGCAGAGTCTTTGCGCCCAGCTCAGACCAGCTGAATCAGATCTTCATTTTAACAGGCTCCCAAGAGGACTTAAAAACACATTAAAGGTTGAGAGCCACAGGAAAGTTGGATGAGACAAAACATTTGATGTTATATCACTGTGAATTGAGAGTCCTCAATCAAATGATTACATTACATTACTGTCTCTATTGCTTCTGATCAAATACCTTAAGCTGCAAAAGAAATCATCTCTCATAACTGTGGATCACATGCCTTCCCAAATCAGCACTTACCAAATTGATAAGGGAAAAAATTGGTCATAGGGAACCTTGAATGTGCCTTTCACCTTCCTGCTGTCCAGGGCTTCTGTCCTCTGGGCTCAGAGCACATTCCACACCACCCCCACGCCCACCATGGCGTGGCCCCAAGGAGGCATTCTGCACAACTCTGGAGAACCCTGGTCTCAGCCAACACGCAACCCTGTCTGCACCCTCCTGGAAGCCCGCTCTCCCTAATCTTGACCTTTGAAAACCAAAGAGCAAAATTAGTATCGGAATTAGAGCACTGTTTCTTAGCTTGGGTTTTACTCCCAGACAAAATTGCAGGCACTCTAGCCTCCTCTCATAGCACCCCATAAGCGTCTCAGGCGTGCAAATGAGGAGTCTCCTCAGTTATCAGGTAGAGCTCACCATGCTGCTCTCTCTACCCTGGTCCCCTGGCTGTGCTCCCTGCAGACACAGCAGTCGTCCTGTGGCCAGGAGGAACTACCTTGCAGGACTGGACGGAGTCTACTGTCCCTGCAGTCTGGGAATCAGCTTCGGGGTGAGGGGAGCCAGAAGACAATCCTAGTTATACATCCTAGGGTACTTCCCAGTCCCACCCACCTGCAGCTGCTTCTCAAAGGATGTATGGCTCTCCAAAAATATGAGAGAGAACAGTAAGTTAATGCTCCTATCCCCCTATACCAAAGGCACTTGTGGCGGCCGATCCAGCCCTCCTCACTTCACCATTGCTATTCAGCACCAGCCACACTGCCTGCCACTGGCTGGGCTGTGCCCAGCCGGGCTTACTGAATAAACAGATAAGTGAACTTGTTGAATAAGTAATAACTGCTCGCTTTCAACAAACCTCAATCACTCTGAGTCTTGGTTTCTTTATCTGTATAATGGAGATTAAATTTTTCACCTCCAGTGGTTGCTGGGAAGTTAATAACCCTGTCTATAAGAAGGCCTAGCATTGGACTTTGCACAAGTAAACTTTCAAAAACATCTGCTTAAGGAAGTTACTTATGTGAAGATGGCGATGTGGAATTAAGTGCCAGCCTTGCGCAGCGCTCCCTGAATGACAGGTAAACCTAAGCAACACCTGCATGCCAAGTGCACAATCCACCAGATGACACCTCCTACCTGAGGCCTTTCCCACTTACCACTCTTCAGAGCCACAGCTCCCCACTCCCCACTTTTCTTGGCACTGAACATTAGCTCTACTGGTGCAGGCGCACTCACTGGATGCTCCACACGCAGGTGTTCGTGAGCAACCTTCCCCAGGCCAAGGCTTGTCCTTCGCCCCTCTGAAGGTCCCACATGCGAATGAATGTTCTCAGGAGCACTTCTGCTCACCACTAGCCTTTTGGGTTGAGATACAGACGACTCATTTTGAACATGGGCTTTGAAGTGGGAGTCCTGAATTGAACTCAAGACCAATGAATTACTACTTAAGTGACATTAGGCAATTTTTAACTTCTCCAGATCTCCACTTCTTTGTATAGAAGGTGCAGTTAATACCCTATTCTCAGAGAGGCTGATGGAAACCAACTAAATTAATATACGCTAAGTGCTTAAAACAGTGTCAGTCATTTATTAAATACTCCATCCACTGAAACTGCTATTCTGACCCAGTGTATTAATGAACACTTAGATGTAAAAAGTAACTGAGTTCTTGATTTGCTCTCATTCCTAGAGTTTTTATAAAGTTCACATCAAGTATACTAACTTAATTACATTTGCCTTAGTCTTTACAAATACATCAGGAATAGTGAAATTATATGTACTGAGAGTATTTTAGAACTTCATGAACTTGGAAAAGTATCATCCATGAATGTCATTGCCATTTCTGTGGGCTGACGCTATGAATATATCAACCAGAAATATTTTCAGAGCCAGTGTGGAGGGAGTACAAGGGGAGAGAGGTGGACGCAAATATGGGGGCAACGTGATTCTTACCCTCAGAGAGGTTAACGGGAAAAGATATGGCCAACAGAGTCGAGTGCTTTCACATTTCAGAAACACCCAGCACCTCCCTCTTCTAAGCCCCCAAAGTGAGTTCACCATAAACATCAATGCTGCATTTTTTTTTAATTTGTGGTTTTCTCCCTGTCTTGTCAGTGCTGCTTTTATTTTGAAATAATATAATAGCTTTTTTTAATTAACATCATTTTATGCCTTTTTTCATCTCAGTTGTAATCCCCATGGGCTTCCCATCACCAAATCACCCCGTGCCATCACCATAGTCCCGTGCCACTTCCCCCCCCACCATTCTTTATCTCATTCCCCACTCTGGTATATAGTTGTTCATTATGTTATTATTTTCTCCCCTGGTCCTTTATACTCCTGCTATGAGTGAAACCATCCAGTATTTTTCCTTTTCTTTCTGGCTTATTTCACTAAGCATGATCCTCTCCAGCTCCATCCATGTTGCTACATGTGTTTATCTTTTTTGATTGTTGAATAATATTCCATTGTGTATATGTACCACATCTTTTTAATCCAGTCATCTACTTTTGGGCATTTGGGCTGTTTCCATGTCTTTCCAATTGTTAATAAAGCAGCAATAAACATAGGGGTGCAGGTTTCATTTTGAATCAGTGTTTTTGTGTTTTTTGGGTAGATAGTAGGAGTGGGATTGCTGGGTCGTAGGGAAGCTCCATGTATAGCAGTTTGAGGAATCTCCAAACAGTTTTCCATAGTGGTTGTACTAGTTTGCACCAGCAGTGCAGGAGAGTTCCTTTTTCTCCACATCCTCGCCAACATTTGTTGTTGCTAGTTGTTTTAAAATGTGCCAATTTCACTAGTGGGAGATGGTATCTCATCATGGTTTTAATTTGCATTTTCCTTATTACAAGTGATGCTGAACATTTTTTCATAGCAACATATGTTTTAAAACTATTAAAATTATATCAACCAACATTATCTGGCACTTAGCAAATATTAAATAAGCACCACTCTGAGTGCTTTACAATTTTAACTCTTCCATCTTTCACCATCTCTCTGAAGTGCGTCAGCCTCAACCAAAAGCAATTATTCAGAAAACAAACAGGGTTTATTCAGAAACAAAACGGTGAAAGTGCAGGTAGGCATCACGTGCTCATGGCACGAACCACGTGCACATCCTTGGATCCCTGTCGGAGACCAGCTCCAACTTTTGAGGTGTCAGGAGACAACACAGGCAGGACCCTAAGATGGGAAGGCGTCGGCGTGCAAAGATTCCAAGAGGGGGAGAGGAGTGGGAGTGAGGAAGACACGGGAGTCGGAG
>NW_004567115.1:7896781-7906776 GCF_000260355.1 Condylura cristata | reverse complement strand
AAATGTGCCAATTTCACTAGTGGGAGATGGTATCTCATCATGGTTTTAATTTGCATTTTCCTTATTACAAGTGATGCTGAACATTTTTTCATAGCAGCATATGTTTTAAAACTATTAAAATTATATCAACCAACATTATCTGGCACTTAGCAAATATTAAATAAGCACTACTCTGAGTGCTTTACAATTTTAACTTTTCCATCTTTCACCATCTCTCTGAAGTGCGTCAGCCTCAACCAAAAGCAATTATTCAGAAAACAAACAGGGTTTATTCAGAAACAAAACAGTGAAAGTGCAGGTAGGCATCACGTGCTCATGGCACGAACCACGTGCACATCCTTGGATCCCAGACCCACAATCCTCCTATGTAACCCCTGAGGACCACCCCTTTTGTTCCACTGGAAGTGGAGATGTGAGAGACACAAGCCATGCTGGGCCGTTTGCTTTTACGTGTGTGTGTGTGTGTGTGTGTGTGTGTGCACATGCTCCAGCCTCCTGGCCTCATTGACATGAGTTCACAGTCATGTTGCTTTCCCCACTTGGAAATATCCTCCCTGGATTCCACTTTTCCCACATTGTTGCTGCTGTCCTCTGTCTCCTTGTTAGAGCCAAACTCCATGAGAAAGGTGATTTTGGTAGTTTCTCTGTCTCATCTCTCATCTCTTGAGCCCACTCTATCAGATTTGCTGTGGAGGTCCCCAGTGACCTCTAGACCTCTCCACTGGCCTCTCAGCAGAATGTGACAGGACAGTTATGCCGCCTTCTTTGCTTGGCTTCTAGGCTGCCTCACTTTCTTCCACTGGCTGCACCCTCTCTATTTCTTGCTGAATCTTTTTTTATCAACCCAAACTCTAAACAAGAGACTTCAGACATTTTTCTTCTGTCTCTAGGCTCACCCAGGCTTCGTGATCTCACCTCCATTTAAGCTTCCTGTTGAAATCCATATCTGTATAACAACTTGTCTCTGTAAAGCTCTACTTGGGTGATGGCCGGGCATAGCAAATTAACATAACTTTATTCCCCAAATCTGTTTTTCCTATAGTCTTTTCATCTCAGTCAATGGGTTTACCAATGATTTGGACCAAAATCCTTTGAGCCACCATTGATGCCTTTCTTCTTATACACCCCCACCCCAACCATCAGCAAACCTAAGTATTCTATCTTTTAAGTATATTTAGAATCTAACCCTCTCTCACCTCAGCAAGCTACCGTCATCTCCTTTCCAGGCCATCGTGAGCACCTCGTGACTGAGTGCCCTGTTTCCATCAGAGCTCCACACCATAGCAAAAGGGTCTATGGGAGAGGCTCCTATTTATCAGGACCATACATACCTACACAACCTCATCCATTTGCTCTCTCTTAAATCTAGTCTTATGGACTTTGTACAGTTCCCAGAAGACTCCAGGGAGACTTTTTTTCTAAATGCTCCCTCTTTCTAGAATTTTCTATCACCACCACTGTGCTCTGGCACTCAGAACCACCTGACTTATTCCTTCAATTCATCAGTTCTTGCTCAAGTAGCTTCTTAACAGTAAGGCCTGGACCACCATCACCCTATTTAAAACCACACACACTCACATACTTACTCAAGAACATACACTCTTATCTTATTCTATTGTAATACCATTTCTACTATAAAATAAGCTCAATAAGTCAGGAACTTTATCCATCTGGTTTGCAGAGACTGCTGTAGAACTGCTTGAGAAATACTTATCAATTGAAAATTTTATTTATCATGTATGATGGCAACAGAAGCCAGAGGCAACCAAGAACTTTAAAATGTCTGGCAGTTCCCCAGACCAAACAGGAATAGTTAATACTCTTTAATAGCTATAGGGAAAAATCTAGAAAACTCTCCACTTATACTTTCAGGCCTCAGCTTAATGCTACTTCTTTTATGACACGTTTCTTGCCTCAGTGAGGTTAAGCAGCCTTGCTATCTCTTCCCATTGTATTCTATATTTTTCACTACAAGTTACCTGCCACATAATACTGCTTCTCAGTGGTCTTCCTTATAAGGTTGTATTTTCTAAGAACATGAGGTTGTATTCTAAGAACATGTATGGACTTCTCAATAAATACCTGATGAAAAAATAGATTATGAATTTGAATGAGCACTGCATGGCCAGGAAGTCACAACTAAGGGAACTGAGCTTAATATCAAGGAAGAGGATGAATTGAAAGGAACAGAATGATAAGCTTGAAAAATTTCATAAGAAAAGAAGATGAGAAAAGGGAGAAGAAGAAGGAAGGAATGGAGAGATACTGGGAGGGAGGGCAGTGGAGCTTGTTTTATATCAAAAGTGAGCAAACTAACTTTGTGCCCACAAATTTGACTAGCACAATCTGTTCAAATGATCTTTTCCATGCAGCTTACACCACCTGCCTATCTCTGCTGCATTGTGATGTTCTCTTTTCCACCCACCATTTTGATGAGATAGTCCTGAGAGAATGCTCTCTCTCAAGACAGGGTGCCTCACAGCAATGAAATTGTCTCTGATGACAGATGGAGCATGGAAGGGTGAAAAGGAGCAAAGAAGAGATTCTGGCACATTATACATCCTTGGGACACTTCTTGTACTCATTCACTGTTTCTCTAACCCTGTTTTTCTTGTGCCATATAGACCCTCACACTAGAAAATGCAGCCGGTCCTGGTTTCCTGAAGCCTACTTCTATGGTGACCTGCTAGACTAATCCAACCAACACATACCTCTCTTTCTCTGAACTTGTCAGCATTTATTTTTTAATGTCTTATGAATCACCTATTGTAATTATCTTTTGGTATGTACACAGTAGTTTCTAGATAAATGATAGCATCACAAGTTCTAGATAAACAATAACTACTAGTATCAAATCACATAATTGGAGTTAACATGGCTATTCTCCCCCAAATAAGCAGTGAGCTCATCAAGGGTAGGCAGTATATTTTTTTTTCTTTTAAATCCCCCAGAGAACTTACCCAAGGGCTGAACAAAACTATATACCCAGAAAATGCTTTTTTTAACCTGCCTTGTTTAAAGTTAATGTAGACTAGAATCAAGGAGCCATAGAAATGGCTCCCCTGTAGTTAAAAAAAAAAAAAAAGACTGCTATCTTAAAGATGTCTTTAAAATGCTGTCCGTTGCCCTGGCCCTATCTGAAAAGCACATGGCCTGTTCCAGGAGAGAAGTGGTAATGGATGGAAGGTATGTTTCTGCTGAGTTAGGGGTTATCATGTTCCCCGCATCCAGGCACCAGATTGATGGGATATGCCTCTATGATTTATAATACAGTAATCTCACTGGAGAGTGAAGCACAATTAATCTTAGAATCTTGCAGCTTGCACTTAACAACTTTAGAACCTTCCCTGTGTACTTGGCCTGCATAGCAAACGTCAGTCCCTCCTCCAGACACTGAAATGACCTGGCACTGAAAACACAGACACCCTTTTTTCTGCAAAGCAACAGAATGCATAGCAACTGTTTTCTTTAGACAGTCCATGATATTTCCAGAGAAAAGAGATTATACACTGGGACATTTCAAATCAGACTCACAATGCTCAAGTACAATAGTATCATTAAGCTTATATCTAAACAAAACTACAGAAACACCTGATATGTCAGAAATGTAACTTATTCAGCTTCTTTCCTCAGGGTGCTGCTGAGATTCAAGGAACAACGGATGCCCAGCAACCAAAGCAGATGTGACAAGGTGTGGGCACAGAATACCACTGTCTTCCCTGGGAAGGCCTGTATGTCTTGCCCAACCAGCATTTTCTTTTATATATATATAGATATATATATAATTCCAGCCATCTTTGTTGCTGAATTCTGAGCCTTCATCAAATGCAAAGAAGGACCTTGACAGACAAACACAATCACAGCCACAAGAAAGGGTACCTAGAAAAAAAAATCTACTCACAAGTAAAAGGGGCAAGAACTGTGTACCACAAAATTGCAAGCATACCATTGAAGACACTCCACAGGGAAATCAACACCCTCCACTCACTAAGTGAAATAACCATATTTGAGTATAATCTGGACTTCATAGCCCCTAGTGTCCAATCACCCACACAGAGTAGGTTCTTGCAGCTCCAGAAAAACAAGAAATATATTGAATGTTAGAAAATTTTTTCTTCCAAAATGACTCAAGTGGAAAAGTTTAGTACTAAAAGTTTTTTTTTTTTTTTAAAGATTTATTTATTCATACAGAACTGGGGTACAGGTCAGAGATGCGGAGGGTGAGAGGATTCACCAGAGACAGAGCGGGAAGCAGAACAGGCAGATCGACGAAGTACACTGCTGAGGGGAGCAGCGGGCGGGCCAGGAGAGGTCTGCCACGCCATGTGGTCACCTCCGGGGCAGGCGGGGATCGAACTCATGCGGAAGTGGCTTTAGTTTCTCAGTGCAGTGCTTTAACCCGCTGCGCTACCAGGGAGGGCCAGTACTAAAAGTTTTAACTCTGACTTAGCTAAAAGGATGTATTTCTTAAATCTGGGTAACTAAGATCACACAGGTGTTTTTTTAATCTATGGACTCCTTTATTAATAAATTGTGGAGGGGAAAATCTTTCAAGGACTCTCAAATCTCAGTTCTTCAATGTTTCACAGCAAGAAATCCATAACAGCAGATAACCTTAAAAATCATTGCAAGGGGCCCTCCCTGGTGGCGCAGCGGGTTAAAGCACAGCACTAAGAAGCTAAAGCCGCTTCTGCATGAGTTCAATTCCTGCCTGCCCCGGAGGTGACCACATGGTGTGGCAGACCTCTCCTGACCCGCCCGCTGCTCCCCTCAGCAGTGTACTTCATCGATCTGCCTGTTCTGCTCCCCACTCTGTCTCTGGTGAAGCCTCTCACTGCCCCTGAGCCTCTGGCCTGTACCCCAGTTCTGTATGCACAAATAAATAAAAATCTTTAAAAAAAAAAAATCATTGCAAGGACCTCTAATATGAACACAGCTGCTTATATGAGTTTGTTTGTTCATCAACCCCATAAAATCACATGAAAAGAAAAGGGAGAATTGAAAAATAAATCCACAAATTCCATTTTCAGTGAAACTAGGAGCCAGATCTAAGCTGCACACTCCAAACTACGCTTAAGGGTTGGAAAAAGCAACTGAAATTAAACAGAAACCACATGGGAAGAAAGAGGTAAGAAAAATTTAATTGTGAAAGAATTTAGTGGTGGCAGATCTTAAAGGCGCCAGCAGAAATAAACTCTGTAAAACAAGCAACTTACCATGAAGTGTGCAGCTACAGGCTTTATATGCAACAAGGTGCAGGAACTGTGGGAAGCAGAAGCCACAGAAGTCTCACTGGAGTTCAGAGAAATAGAGGAGGGTAAGGGCACATAAAGAACGCATTTCCAGAAGTCAATGTGGGACAACAGCAAAGAAAAAGAAAGTTCTACCCTAAGAAGAGTTGCAAGAGAAACCTTATATAAGTACCTACAACTAAAAAAAATTAACAATGTAATGATAACATTTTTTAATGAACTGGCATCATACTTACGCAAACATAGTGTAAGATAAAAATTGAAATAGGGTACAAAAGTTACCAACAGATGAGCAATAGTCATCAAAAAACTGTTGCTATAAAGCAAAAAAGTAGTACATAAATATTTCACCTTGATGTTTAAAAAATTCATAAAGCAACCATCTCTCTTAAAAAAAAAAACCACTGGGCTCTCCCTGGTGGCGCAGCAGGTTAAAGCACTGCACTAAGAAGATTGAGCCACTTCCTCATGAGTTCGATCCCCGCCTGCCCTGGAGGAGCTCCACATGGTGTGGCAGACCTCTCCTGACCTGCCTGCTGCTCCCCTCAGCAGTGTACTTCATCGATCTGCCTGTTCTGCTCCCCACTCTGTCTCTGGTGAATCCTCTCATCCTCCACATCTCTGGCCTGTACCCCAGTTCTGTATGAATAAATAAATAAATCTTTAAAAAAAAAAAACAAAAAACCACAAAGCAGAAATGCCAGAATTCAGGGAAATGATAGGAAGAAAATAGGAAGGGATGAGCTGGAGGCTAGCAGAATCTGAGAGCATAATTGACAGAAAGTAAAAACAGCATCAGAGAAATGAAGACAAAATTGGAAAGTTTATCAGAGAAGCTACCCACTGTTGAAAAGACATTAAAGGACATAAAAGACAGATTTAAGAAATGCAATGAACATTAAGTAAAATAAAGATACAACTAAAGGGAATTAGAGAGAAAATGATAGCTATTGATACAACACAAAAAGGAGATTCAGCATGTATGTGAGGAAGAAAACAGAAACTGTGAAAGTAAGTAAATTTAAAAAGGCTCTACAACTGGGAATGGTTTGCTATGGGACAGGGAAAATTAACTAAAAGCAGTGACCCACAAATCAGATCCTATGAGGTCTGTTAAAAAGAAAACAGGCCCAAAATGGAGGTGCTTGTGCTAAGTCCACTAAGAATTAACACCCAGCCTAACTGTGATTTCAGCCTTCCCCGGGAGTATTGTACCAGCAAGTCAAGGTGGAATTTTCTGGTCAGTACCAATGAGACAACCTTTTCCATTTCCCAAAGAAAGATGAGATAATCTGCCACTGATACCGAGTGGAAGGAGACCCTAAACTGGCCAAGGCCCTGCTGCCCAAATACCCAAATACATTACCAAATTCTGTCAGGGTTCTTCAGCCACGCACACAATTGCAAGACTTCTCAGGAAACAACAACAAAGGAATTTATTTAAAATATGGGCTAAGCAAGAGTTACTGAGGCCAGAATGGTCATTTACTTTACCCAAAGTCGTGTCCAGTACTGTCCTGCACAAAGACCGTCATGATGGCCCCTGAGAATGTGCAGCTCCTTTCCCAAACAACAGACCATGGCGTCTTCCTGCCTCTGCTGACCTGGGGCACGCATAGTCTGCTCTAGCCCGGGCTCCCACTCACAAAGACAACAGAAGACACAACAGAAGCTCCCAGCACAGCACTCAAGACAGCAGCCACAGCCACCAAATGACCCAACAAGTGCCCTCACTCACACAGTAAGCCAGACTATATCCAAAACCAGCAACGTTTTGGTATCTCGTCTACTTGGAAAGCCTCTTCCTCTGCCCTCCACCTTCAGAGGTCTGCAGTGACTTTCTCCAAGATCAGCCTGGTATGGGGTCTCAATCCACTGGCTTCCAAAATGCTGACACAACTCCAAACCTGGAACTCAAAACTTGAATCCCGGAGCCAGGACAAACAACCACCTTCCTCCTTCCTCCTTCTCTTTCTGTTACAGGGCAACCTGCCAGGGTAGCCAGACTGTGGGTTCTCACCCTGCACTCATGCGTCTAAGATTCAACTGCAGACACACACAAAAAGGTCAATAATGGATTTATTTACAAGGGAAAAGGGAAATGAATAAACTCAGGGGAGTAGAGAGAAATAAGTTAATGGGTAAGTTAATGAGTGACTTTACCCAAAGTCGTGTTCAGTACTGTCCTGCACAAAGACCGTCATGATTGGGGTTCCAGTTCCGCTGCCTTGGAACCCGGATAACACGCTGAAAGCCCGTGAAGAGCCAAGAAACAAACTGCAAGTCACAAAGCTAAAAGACCACCACAGGAGCCCACAAGTCTGGTTTCATCTCGGAACCTTACTGCTCAGCTCCACCCTCACGTCCCTGCGTGCTTCTCTTTAGTGTTGATGGGATTTGTAGTTCCAGTATCGGGGGTGGGGGGCAGTCCATGAAACCTGTATTTGTAGAGTTCTTCAGGACATCCTTTCGCCCTTACACTTCCACTTTCTTTCTGCCCCTGTCACTCCTATTTCCCCTCCAAGGTAGTCCAGGAAGCGGCACCACCTGCAACAGTCCTTAGCCTCGGTCCCTGGCTACATTCCCCACTTTTAGTTTTTATCACCATATCAATGGTAAATATTGGGCAAACCCTTTCCATTGGCATAATTGCAAACAATGGCATAATTACAAACAGCAATTTACAACACAGTGACACAGCATCTGGCATCACCACCAAATCTTTCTTCCAGTCCTCATAGGTAGGTTATCTAAATCTGAATTCCCTCTCCCCTTGCCTTCTTTCTATCCATAAAAGTTTGGCATATTGTACAACTTTTTGGAGCACCTTCCTATTTGCTAGATGGTATGCCATCCAATTCATGAATTGTTTAATAAAGTCAATTAGGAATCTAAAATTAATTGGGTTAGATTTTGTTGCTTAACAGGTTAAAGAAGAGAAAGAGAAAGATGGAGGGTGAGGGAGGGAAAAAGAGGGAATTTTCTAGGCATCCAGAAAGAGATTAGCCATTAAATAGGGTGAAAAGTTTAGTCATGTCTCAGATTTTCCCAGTCTCCAGTATTCAAAATGAAAAGGTAATGTATTTAACATCTGTAAACCAGCCAAATAATTTTTTTGGTTGTTAGTTTTTTTATTTATTATAATAGTCTATTTTTACAACATTTCATGCCTTTTCCATCTCAATTGTAATCCCGTGGGCTTCCATCACCAATTCACCCATGTGCCATCAACACAAAGGGCTAGAAAATATGAAAAGTAGGATAAGTTTACAGATTGTTACATTTGTAAATGTTGCATCTGTCATGGTTTCATTTATAATTGTGCGCCTCAAAAAATATGACTCACATCTGACCAACCAAATAAGGAGTAAGTGCAAGTATCTCTCTAATAGAACTATGGCAAATACTGATATAACTAAAATGGGGTGTTTGGGGAACAAGTAGCACAATGAAACATTTTATCATTTATTCAAAAGAGCTAATCAATACTGCCTAGAGAAATAGAGAGCTAATAATATCATATAATATTTACAAACTTTTATTATAAAGAACAAAAATGTAAACTCTCCTGAATGAGTGCAATTGTTTCAAGAGTATAAACAAACTCATTTTGTAAGAATTTGATCAAAAATATTAAAAGAGAAACAATAAAAACATATGCCATTGTAAAACCAAATACATCTGTGACATTAATATATTCAAATGGGCTTAACTTCTTGAAATATGTTTTTCAGTAAGAGAAAAAATCAAAAGTAAGCCTTAAGTTATATACAGGAGAGACACAAATGATAAAGTGACTCAGAAAAATTGAAAATAAAAGAACCAACAAAGTACAGAGAAATGTAAACGAATAACAAAAAAGCAGAGGGTATAACAATGTCAGACACCTCTAAGTTCAAAGGATAGGCATTAAACAATACAAAGACAGGTCGTGTTTATTAGGCTAAAGAGCTCAACTTACAATAAGTATAGATGATGATTCTGAATACAACGAGGCAAGAAAAGGAGTCCAAAAAATAGTGTTATTCTTTTGTAAGGAGACAGTTTTTTAGAAGCTTAGACCCCGCGGCAAAGGGATTTTTAAAAGTCCCCCAACGGGGCTGTGACCCGGCTCCCTTCATGGACCTCATTATTATCTGAGCCACATTCCCTTACTGAGCCTCTGTTTCCCGCCCTGTGCAATGCAGACACAGGACCAGAGGATCACCGAGTTCTCTGTCTGTTCTGTTTCCAATTTGAGTTGCACTGCTAAGAAAGTATTATCAGTGTTATTAGCCCTATAGTAGACAAAGTGTTTAAGGTGAGTACGTGGGTGAGTGAGAGGATTTTGACAAAGACAACGCAGCAAACTGTTACTGAGTTAGCACTAGAATGCTCTTCATTATCTGTCTCAAGTGCAAAATTAAACAAAACCAAAAAAGGCTATATTCAGTAACCCATTACCCTGTTGGTCCTTGACTGCCCATTTATCCATTTCAGGGTGTGTGCCACTGGGGAGCTGGCACCAATACAAAGGGCCTCCAAGGGAAGAAAATTTAAAGATTATTTCTATTCACACAATTCCTTTTTTTTTTTTAATTTTTTAATTTTTTATTCATACAGGGCTGGGGTACAGACCAGAGGTGCAGGGGCCGTGAGGAGATTCACCAGAGAGAGTGGAGAGCAGAACAGGCAGATCGACGAAGTACACTGCTGAGGGGAGCAGCAGGCGGGTCAGGAGAGGTCTGCCACGCCATGTGGATC
>NW_004567115.1:7890922-7896681 GCF_000260355.1 Condylura cristata | reverse complement strand
AGGCAGATCGACGAAGTACACTGCTGAGGGGAGCAGCAGGCGGGTCAGGAGAGGTCTGCCACGCCATGTGGGTCACATGTGGCACTGAAGTGGCCACTGCCAGCTTGCAGTGCTGCGCTCTAACCCATTGCACCAGCAGGGAGGGTCTTATTCACACAATTCTTTGAATGCATATCATCTATGGAAACCAGAGGAGCTACACTGTGACCATACAATGTTGGAAAAGCCTGGAAAAAGTCCCTGAGTAATAAAACAGGTTTCTCCTGCTATCCAAAAGCAGAGGGTTTCTGCAAAAACTTTCATAAATTCAAACAGTGTAAGGTGAAGAAACAAGTACCATTGATTTAAAATGAAAACATTTGCAAACATTCCTGGGCCCCCAAAAAATAACCTACCAAGGTAGAGAGCAAGTCAGAAATAAAACCTAAAATAACACTAATATATAGTGAGAGTAGAAAGTCTATGATAAGTAACCAGCCTGGGAAGGAGCTGGGCTGGGCATCTTGCTGCTTGGGCTACACACTGCCCCTAGGAAGACTGTTGCAAGACAAATACTGACATTGTTCTTGTTTTTCACTTTTTCATAAAAGCAAAAATCATCTGGATTTCTTTCAGTTAGTGAAAACTAATTCATGTCTTTCATAAAAGAGAAGGTAATATAATGCAAACTTTGTGGAAGTGGTAGACTCTTGCACTGTGATCCTCCAGAATCAAGAATTCTGCCACAGATTTCTAGAAAGTTAGCCTCAATGATCCCAGTCACAACTCCCTCCTCACAGCCTTACTCAGTATCAATAAACAAATAAAGTTACTCCAAACAGAGGAAACTTAAAATCCCCTAGGGAGCAGACAGAAAGAGCCCACGACTCCTGAGGATCCTGGGACGGTGCATGATTCATTCTGTCACTCACGTATCAGTTTCTGAACCAAGAAGAACTCAGCCGCCACAGATGTCCATTTGGGTTAAGATCAATGTGTTGACTTCAAGTGTTCATTACGGTGGCCACAGAGCATGGGAGGCTAACCAAGGGGTGCCCACCATGGATGGATCAAACTCACTTAACATCTGAAACCTCACAAATAATTCCACAGTTAGTCCAGTCAGGGTTTTGATGACTTTGTTGCCTTTCTCTTATCTCTTGTCCACTGGGCGGAATGGAAAAGAAACGGTAGGTCAACAGCATGCAGTCATCAGAATCTCCTAGCCTGTGGGACTTCAGACACATGTTCCTTGTGCCAAAACTTCACATCCCTACCCATCAGGACCCCTTTGAACCTGTCTCTTCATCAGTGAAATAGTGTCATAAAATGGAATGCACTTACCTATTGATAACATACCATGATATAGTATGTTGAGGCAGATTATGGGCCTGTGCTGACAATAGGAATATAATGCAAACTGCAAGCTATGAATTAGTTTTAGATTTTCTGATAACCCAGTTAAAATTTTTAAGAAAGAATTATTAATTTTGATAATGTACATTTAAGCCAACATATGCAAAATATTATTATCTGGACATTCATTAAATTAATGAACTAAAACCCTAATAAGATATTCCGTATTCTTTTGGTTCTTTTGTGCCAGGTCTCTGAAATTCTGGGTGTATGGTATACCATCACATACCTCAACTCAGACTGGATAAGTTTCAGGTGTTCACTAGCCACCTGAGGCCAGTGGATGCCACATTGGACAGCACAGCTCTAGGCTAATTTGGACTTCACTCCACCAACAATAGAGAACCATGATGGGTTTTGCCAAAAAAGCAATCAAAATACAGAGAAAAGCAGTTCGAGGACCTTCAGGCTGGCCTTGAACTAGAGACACAATTGTTCTGCCTCGGTGGCCCAAGCAATAGACCAAGGCACAGCAGCTCTGTTTTCCTAGTAACTACACAGGATGGAACAGTCAGTCAACACACCACCAGGATGGGGACTGCCTGGGTCAGCGGAGTAAGTTAAGAGGAGGATCAAGTGAGTCTGAGGGCAGAGTGTGGGGTCAGGGTGGGAGGATGTGGTGTCTCAGGGAAATAAAGAGGTTGGATGAGGAACTGGGGAGGGGAGTGTGAGAGAAAATCTCTTGTGAGAGTTTTCACATGACAAAGGTTGCTGAGACCAAATGACTGATTAGAGAGAATGAAGAACTGGAGCTCAGAAAATGTGAATCACTTAAGGTATGATTCCCAGGTGCCTGGGAAGCTCTAAACATCTGAGTCACTAGAGGGGGGTGGACATTATGAAAAGTTTGAGGATAACAGTGGAAGTTTAAAGGCATCTAGAAAAGGGGTTATTCAAGTTCATGTGCACTTTCCAGATCTCAGACACTGGAGCAGCTGGGAGAAAGTGGCTAGAGACAGGAAAGATCACTTGGAGACGTCACAAGACGCAGGCTTAGCCGGCCTGATATTTGCTGAGGCGGGCAGGGCATCTTTCTGGCAGAGCCCTGGTCAAACCATTTGCGTTTCATTATCCAATTGTGTTCTCAAGGGATTTGGGGTGATGCTGCTTAGCAAAAGCAGCTGCTTTCACTTTAAACAGTTTTAGATCAAAGCCTGTGGTATACAAGTTCTCTGTGTGACACTGGTAATGAAGAAGAAAGTCTCCAGCAAGCTCAAAGGAAAAAGAAATTAAAATAAAAGGCTTTGACACTCATGCAGAAGAAGTTTACTTCTTGGGATTCGAGTGTATGTCAAGGACAGGAAATGTCAGGAGTAATGAGCTTATAGTATGTGTCATTCTAAGATTTGAGTATGCTCAATGAGCTGCCTAAAATGGGCTGTTTTTTTGAACTCCCCCCAAAAAACTCCTCAGTCATCCAGCCCCACTGCTCATGTTGACTCCAGGAAGCATCCTTAGGGAAGAGCAGAAGCGAGCTACTCTCATCTGTAGTCAAGGGACAAAAATTGCATATTCTGGGGATCACAAGGATGAATCTCAAAGAACTTCTGAGGGTACTCTCTTCTTTGAGCCTCACAAGAATGTCTTAAACTGGTTGAGCACCACCAGCCAGACTTGACAGATAAGAAAGCTTAGGCTTAGAAAAATTGAGTGACTCCCTCTGAGATATTTACTTTGTCTTTGCAAAGAAAACCAAAGCCCCTGTGAAAGGAATGATAACAGATATGCCCAGAGGAAGGGAATCTGCTTTCAGGGCCCAAGGATCCAGGGAGATCAATATCATGGGAACACCGACCCTCTCTGCCTTGACTCCACTTCACAGCTTTGTTCTCTCAGGCCACCTGCCTCAACAACTCCAAGGAAACATCTTTAAAACCTCACAACTAGTGGGAAAAAAAAAAGCAAGATTTTCCTGTCAGCCCCACCTAGCAGAACCTTGGAGAAACACCCTGGTTGAGCAAATTGAGGTCACCTGCCCATCCCCAGGCCACAGTTCTGACCATGAAAAGCCATCACTGGCCTAGCCGGCTCAACCGGCTTCATTCTTTTCCACCCTGGTGTGTTTCTAGATTAAACAAGAACGGGTGCAAGCAACTGAAAACAGTAGCCCCCACACTCACTGACAGGAAGTTCACAATAAACAGCGTCCAGACACCAACCTGGCTTAGACCTCATCCATTATTATTGATTCAACATGTCTATATCACTTGAGGTATACACAGCAGCAACCAAAATGGGCATAGCTTCTGTCCTCATGGGCAGACATGACAGAGGCAGAGAATAAAGAGGCAAAGGAGATGAACTGTATCGACTGTAACATGTGTCATGAGGGAGACCAACAGGGTGACTTGACAAAGAAAACTAACTATGCAGATAGGAGTCTGTGAGAGGCTGTGATTACAGTCACCAGCCTCATTTTAGTAACTCACCCTAGCTAGGTATCTAGGGGAGGGAGGTCACAGAACACTCAACAGCTGATGTAGCTAAATCTGTTACAGGGCAAGGAGAGGGCACCCCAGAACCCCCAAACTTCTCTCTGTAAATAGGTTTTGCCATCTGTCACATCAAGATAAAATGGTAAGACCTTTAATATCCCCTTTTCCTAGGGACAACCCTCTTACAAAACTACTGTAGTGGCTGTGCAGAGAAATACATTTAGAAGGAATGAGACAGGGCTGTAGGGTTGGATGCTTGGTTAGAGAGAGAAGGAAGAAGGACTGAGCCAATGGCTGGGCCGTAAGGTCATTTACTGAGAAAGGCTAATTGGAGTTAACAGTTTGAATATGGTGAAGGTGGAATTCTCAGCTTTGTATAGTAATTTTGAGTGGACTATGAGATATCAAAGCATGAAGCAGGCACCTGATATTTAAGTCTAGGGTTTACCTAGACTTAGAAGATAGAAATTTAGAAGATATCAAAATACAGGTGATATTTAAAATTGAGGGCATTGAGATTACTTAGGGAATGAATATGGAGATAAATAAGATTTAAAGTTGAATCATAGGAGAATCACAAAGATAGGAGAACCAACAATAGAGGTAATAGAAGGTGTCTAGGATGGGAAGGAATTAGTGGACGACTCCATAGATGCCAAAGCGGAAAGAGTTTCTAGAAAAAGCAAGCAGTTATGTCAAAGCTACTGAGAGTTCAATGACGATGAGAGCGAAAGAGTCAATGAACTTGACAACAGTGAGATCTTTCAGAACAAGGTCAGGAGTGGCCTGATGAAGGATAGGGGTGACATCAGAACAGGAATGGGCTAGAGATAAAGTGGGAGTGAAGAGAATGGAGAGAGCCTGTGTGCAAACCCTTCCAAGTTTTATAAGCAGAGAAACAGAATGGAAGCTGGAATGAGATTCAGAGTCAAAGAACATTTTTAAGGAATCGGCGGTAGGTACAAAGATGCGCTTCTTCTGCTGCTTATAAATTGGCTGTCTGCAATACCTCATCCCAGAATGTGTATTCCACAGGACTAGATGCTACCAAGGTCCCTTCCATATCTGTCATTCTAAAATTTCGCAATCATTCCTTTTTTAAATGTTAGAAAGAAAATGCCCAGGACTGGAGTCTTAGTCCATTAGCTGCTGTAACTTCCTATCATGATGGGACAATTTAAACAACAAACATTGATTTTTCACAGTTCTGGAGGCTGGGAAGTCTCAGATTTAAGTGTTAGCAGCCTGGTGTCTCGCAAGGTTCCTCTGCTTACTCAGAGATGGTTGTTTCTGATTGTGACTTGACCACCTCCCAAAACCCCACCCATAACCCTTGACGTTAGGGATTAGGTGTCAACTCATCCTAATGAGCTGTCTCAGGATGGGAGGACACAGAATATTCAGTGTATAACAACTGGTACCTGAGCATCTGGGCCTGCTTTTCTCAATTTATTCCGTCATTGATTTATTCATTCATTTTCCTACAAGGTGAGCACCACAGGGGCAGGGATTTTTGTTGTTATTCACGGATAGGACACATTACAGGTACTCAATAAATATGTAGGGAATGAACAAATGGATGATTTCAGTAAGTAGTCAATGCATGTAAAATTCACTCCATGTTCAGTCAGTAGACGTGAAGCTCTTGACACATGCCAGTCTCTCTGTGAAGGGCCTTGGTCAACACCTCCTTGGTGTAGGGGAAACAAGACAAAACTCCACCCCGCCTCCAAGACCACTGTGAGCAACAAGGAGAAATAGTGGGCTAAAAAAATGTTAGGGGGACAAAGAAAACACAAAAAAAGAAAACTTCAGACCAATCTCCCTAATGAATACCGATGCAAAAATCCTCAACAAAATCTTAGCTAACAGAATCCAACAATGCATTAAAAGAATAATACACCATGACCAAGTGGGCTTTATCCCAGG
>NW_004567115.1:7878143-7888627 GCF_000260355.1 Condylura cristata | reverse complement strand
AAAAAAAAAAAATGTTAGGGGGCCCTCCCTGGTGGCGCAGCGGGCTAAAGCACAGCACTAAGAAGCTAAAGCCGCTTCACCATGAGTTCAATCCCCACACCAGAAGGTGACCAAATGGCAAGGCAGACCTCTCCTGACCCATCTACTGCTCCCCTCAGCAGTGTACTTCGTCAGTTATCCTATTCTGCTCCCCGCTCTTGTCTTTGGTGAATCCTTTCACTGCCCCCGCACCCTGGCCTGTACCCCAGTTCTGTATGCATACATAAATAAATTTTTTTAAAAAAAATGTCACAAATGTGGGCCCTCCCTGGTGGTGCAGCAGGTTAAAGCACAGCACTAAGAGGTTGAAGCCACCTGAGCATGAGTTCTATCCTCAGCCAGGAGTTGACCCACATGGTGCAGTAGACCTCTCCTGGCCCGCCTGCTACTAACCTCAGCAGTGTATTTCATTGAGCTACCTGTTATGCTCCCCACTCTGTCTCTGGTGGTTCTTCGCCCTGCCCCTGCAACTCTGGCCTGTACCCCAGTTCTGTATGTGTAAATAAATAAATCTTTAAAAAATATATATGGCATCTGTCCTCATGGAACTGATAGTGAAATTGAGGACATAGGAAAGAAACACAGGAAGAGGTGGTATCACTCATTAGTGGGCATCAAAGTATAATGGCAGCATTTGTGTATCTTATATTCCTCTCACAAGGTGACCAATGTTACCTCCATGATGTAATGCAGAATCAGAGGTGTGAGAGATTAGAAAATTGCAGAAATGACTCACATTGTCAAGAATGGATGTAAAACTAGCTCTGTCTTTTGATGTGGTCTATATCCACCATGAAATACTGCTCTATCACAAAACAAACTCATGCCATTTGCAGCAACACAGGTGGAAGTAGAAGGGATTTTGCTCAGTGAAATAAGGCAGAAAGAAAAAGAAAAATATCGATAGTTTCACGATAGGAAGAATATAGGAAATCCAAAGTGTTAAAAAAAAAAAAAAAAGACAGCACTCACAGGTAAATTATAGAACCGAGGGTGACCACTGGGGATGGAGAGGAAGATGGATCAAAACAGAGGAGGGGCGATCACAAGTTACTATGATGATGGGGTGGGAGATTTACAGGCCAACACAAACAGAAATCAACTATTGTGCAAAAATAAGAAACAATGTAAGAAAATAAAAAATATATATATTAACAGGGGTAAACAGAATTTTAAAATAAGCTAGGCCTTTTTCCAAGATGATTACTTTTTAAAAAGTGAAACGTAGTCAATTACATAGCAATCTCCCATTGGTTGTTCTTAGTCCTATACCCCCAGTTTTTACCCTACTTTCTACAATGGTAATTTCTGTGACCTTTGGAAAGTCACTTAAGAACAAAAACAAAATCAACACTTTGTGTGTATGGCCATATATGCTTGCACAAAGGAAAAAAAAAAAAGATGAAATGCATCTAAGTGTTTTGTAGGGGGGGAATTTTTATAAAGATTTATTTATTTATGAGATACTGGCCAGAGGTATGAGGTGGGGGTGGGGGGGGGTAAGAAGACTCACCAGAGACAGAGTAGGGAACAGAAAAGACAGAGTAACTGAAATACACTGCTGAGGGGAACAGTGCGTGAGACAGGAGAGGTCTGATGCGCCATGTGGGTCACCTCTGGCTGGGAATCGAACGCATGCCGCACTGGCTACGGATAGCTTCATAGTGACATGCATTAACCCTTTGCTCCCCCAGGGAGGCCCTGTAGTAGGGATGTTTCATGTCATTTCTTCTTTTCACTTCTATTTTCCACTGTTTGTACAGAGAACCCATATTACTTTTATAATTAGAAAGTTCCTCACTGCATAGTCTGGGCTTTAGTCATCAAGGATATCAAGTGTGGATGGCACCTGTCTTGCTTCTGTCATTGTGCTATTTTAGGAATAATGAGATAATGCCTAAAATTGCATGATCCACATCACCAACTGAGCTTACAGACATGTGTGTTTTTTTTTCATTTTCCTAATTAATCACTTGAACAGCTGCCAGTCCTTGTTATTAAGCAATATGCCTGCCCTCGTAGGCACCCCTTTGGTGGCAATAATCAAGGGTTCCACTTTTAAGCAACAGGAATCCCAACTGACAGTGGCTTACATAAATCAAGTATATTTCCTCCTGCAACAGGAAATCCATTTAGGCAGTCCATGAACAGGGTACTGCTGTGGCATATCCTCAAGGATCAGGCTCCTGGCTTGCCATCCTTCCTTCGTGATCATTCTTATGCTCACAGGAAAGCTGCTGCATCTCCAGGCAGAGGGAGCCAGCAAAGATGAGGAGGTCTTGACACGTGGAATGAGAATTCTCCCTACATCCTATTGGCCAAAGTGAGATCACGTGACCACCTGTAGTGCAAGGAAGGCACAGAACAGTTTCTCTATGATCCAGGCAGATGAGCCTTGGGTGGCTATCTCAGGCTTTTAATGACCTTTCCACACCATTTGTAGTAAGACAACCAGGCCCAGGACTAGTAGTCACAGGCCTGGAGACCAAGAGGCTTGGGGGGTGGTGGGGGAGAGGCAGGTGGTGAATCTTTACCCTCTAGGCTCTCAGGCTGTCTCTCGAGGTCTCCTCATCAGTCTCCACTGCTGCATTGTCCTCTACTGCCCCACTCTGGTCTCTGCTGCTGCCCTTATATGCTCAGTCTCTGGCATGCCCACTCACACACGGTGCCACCATCAAGCATCGTGTAAGACCACAGGTGTCCATCACTGATGCTAATGGCAGGAGGGCTGAAAAAACCTGATCATTTCCACTTTTGACTTAGGGTACAGCTGAGTCCACTCCTTGTGGACACCGACATAATGCACTTTCCACTGCAAGAGAAGCTGAGATGTGGAGTTAGTTCATTTTTTACCCTCTACAGTAGAATAAAGCAAGGGAAGGCAAAGCTGTAAGTGGTTTTGTGTTCACCAAGCCTCTGAATCTGCCACACCATGAATTTATTCAGCCTGAGCTTTAGTTACACTTCTAAAGTTCAAGTAGAATGAACATCAGAAAGTCTGAACTGTTCACAGGAAGTTGGAGTTCCCTCTGTCACTAAGTGTATTTCTGCCTCATGGGGTTGCTAACACATGTCCCGCAAAATGGGTCGATTCCCCCATCCAATGCAAAGACGAGGCTACAAGTGTTCCAGTTCCCTATGTACACCAAAGGGCTCTTGTGCTTGGTTCTCGTGTTGCGGTAACTTGGGCTGCACTCACAGTCCTTCACTACAGCGCTAATGGAAGCAGACTTGGTGATCTAAAGTTTCTCACCTCAGCTGTACCCTAAGTCAAAATGGCTCCTTTGTGGTCACTTAGACCCCAGTTTTGAGCACAGTCACCTGTACTGACTCCTCAGAGGATGTCTGGTTTCAAGCTGAAAGATCTCAAAACACATCATCTCAATCCATCACAGAAGGCCTGGGACCACTGAGCTTCTCAGTAGAGGTGATCAGAATGTTTATGCCTTCCCCATCAGAGAATCCTTGGCCCCACTGCAAATTTCCATGTATGGTCTCCCCAAACGAGCTCCAAATAGCAGAAACATTGATCGGGGTTCCTCTCCACCGGTCCTATTCTACCCTTTCACCAGATCACTGGAGGAATCCACACCAGCAGCTCCTGAACACAAATTTACACCAAAGAGACTCCTTGTGGACACCTACATAGAGAAACAATGAATCTAAAAATATGTTATGTTCGACTGGATAAGGCGACTGCTATATACATGCAAAAAAAGATTTTCAAAAAGAAATCCTAAGGTAGGTCTGCACAATGGTAGACTCTGTGAGCCACCCTCAAAGAATCAACTAGGAATGCTGAAAATATCACAAATATGCATTAACATTCTTTACTGAACTCACACACAAAAAAGACAGGGGGATCTCCAGAGCCCAGAAATTCAGAGGAACTCAAAAGGAGAGAGGCAAACATGCTGATTATTTTAATACTGCTTAAAGGAGAGGTTTTGTTGTTTTTGTTGCTAGTGTGCACTTTTGTTGACATTTAATTGTCATGTAGTAAAATGCACAATTCTTAAGCTTAGAACTCAATGCATTTTTATATATTTGTGCAATGATGTAACCACCTCCCAGCTCAGGAGATATAATATTTCCACAAAAGTCTTCCCTGTGTCAGTCAGTATCAATTCCTCACATCTACACAGCTAACTAGTATTTTACAGTGAGATTAATTCAAACAAATAAGGGCTGGGTTTACTATTTTCAGATCCAACTTGAAAAAACTTGAGAAAGCTACTAAAAGTGAATAAAATAGAAAATGAAGGAAAGGGTAATTATGCTTATTATATTGTTATAATATATAAGTTATATATTATAAGTTCTTATATTTAAGATTAAATGTCTTTGTAAAGAGAGAAACAAAGAGAGAGATCTATACATCAAATATATGATTATTATTAATATTCTCCTTTTAAGAAATCTTTCCCCTCCAGGACAGAAACTGATCAGTGAATATTCATGGTAAAGGGTGTTATTTCAGAGTCAAAAAGCAGACACATGAATGAGCTAAGGGAAAATTGGAATCTAACCAAGTAATTTCAAGATATAAGTAAGGCATAAAAAAATAGCTGCAAGAATAAAATATGACCAACGAAGTCCCCGACAATGAACTTAAGCATAATTCTTAACCCCCCTTTCTCACAGAAGGAAGATGACAAAGAAGCCTGCACATCTAGGGATGCTGGCAGGTGGCAACTGGAAATACCACAAGAGAGTATCCAAGGCATTGTGCTTGTTGTTGATTTCAGCACTTAGTTGAAAAACAGCCCCAGAATCTCAGAGAGCATGACCGATGCCCTCCCCCAGATTCCAGAGGAGAGGCATGCTGGCCATTGAAAGCTTGCTATGGTCTGCCGGGATGAGACTAGAGCAAAGCAGTTTCAGATAAGGAGTATTTACATCTCCCTTTAATAAGAGAATCATTCCAAATTAAAAGGGAACCATGCAATGGTCACCTGAAATAATCACCATTGTCAAGCAATTCAAAAAGAAGTTTTGAAAGAGATTATTCAGAACAAACCAAGAACCTAGACCTGGGGAGACAACTGTCAAATTTATCTGTGTACTGTCCTGCTCTTCAGAGATTTGGGTCTCGGTTATTTGCAATTTGTACAGGTGGTCTGTGTGCACAGAAAAAAAAAATACATAGTTCTTCCATAACAGAGATAAAGGAGATGGATACACATTCTTGGTTCATGAAAAAGGAAGAAAATTATATACAATATCAAAAGTGACCTCTTACTCTGCAAAAGTAGACAGCTGTGTGTGAGAATTGCCTACGTAAGAATTGTAAAGATTTCTCTCTATCCTAAAAAGTGTTTCTGCAGACATGAAGACCAATTGTGCAGCTTATCTCTGGTTCCTTCTAGAAACTTGCAATATGACAAGGAGAATGGATTTGGCACATTGGTTCGTCTGTGTGATTTGGCTACATGGCTTCTTCACAGCAACATTTTGGTTTTTGCTGACTCAGAGCTCTGCAGATACCAACTTTGTAGTTTTCTTACTGTCTAGCAGACAGTAAGATCCATCTTTAGAACTATTTCCTAAGACCCAAAGCACTGTGAAAACTAAGATGGTATCTTAGTTTTTGAGTCAACTAAAGAGCTTTATTTAGCTGGTTGTTTAACAGGTAAAGTTCTTAAGATGAGATATAACTATTACTTAGCATTCAGGTCCCAGATTCCCTTTCCTGTGTTATTTTTGTCTAGTGCAGAGCTCATCTAAGTGATAGATATTCTAAGTGTAACTTGTTTAAGAAAATCGTGGACTATCATAAAACTTGATAGAAAGAGACACATATAATTCATTAATTGTATTTATGACATAAGAAGTCGAGATATTGAGATATTAACTCAAAAGAAACATTTTAAAATTCTTTTCCTTCCTCTCTGGGTTTTCCAAAACATAAAATCCCAGTAGTCATTGTTTTTGAGCTGCACAAATATAATCTGTAATTTTCTTTCCTACGCTTATCATAACTTAAACAAAATTAAGAGGCTGCTGCTCATTGGTAGGCTCGTTTGTAGATCTAAACACAAAGCAGAGCTTTGTTTCTTCCTTGTTACTGTTCTTCCTGAGTCAGGATTGATTGAGTTTCTAAATATAGCTTGAGACCAGGCAGCTGCAAGCAGGTCTCCCAAGCATCTCTACTCCATCCTGCACCCTGCTGATCAGTGGGAGGCCCCCAGGAGAGGGCTGACTGTTTGCTGGTGGGAGAGGTAGATAAGTTGCCAGGGGCTGGAGCTTCTTGGGGTATCCATCACCTCTCCACATGGCTGATCCCATGGCACACCACATCCCACTACACCAGGAAGTAAGTCATTCATTTAGCAGTTGGAAAAGACAATGACTTAAATTTATAGCTTGAATTAGTAAAGAATAGGGGTTTGAAGCCAGGCAGTATAAATCCATTTGCAATGCTCTTAAATGGGCTCAAGCCCCCAGAAATAGCTTAGGGCCCATGTACATAATTGGTTAATACCAATTACTTAAGTTAAAATGTTTCTATACAGTGAAAAAATACAAGGTTAAATTGACATAAGATTAAATATGGAGAAAATAGTTATATAATCCTTTAACGATAAGGGATTAATATCCAAGATACATTAAAAAATCCATATAATTAGCAATTTAAAAACAAGCCAATCAACCAATAGTTACCATTTATCAAAAGACAGCTCAGGAAAGAAACTATTCAGAGTGCCAAAAGACATATGAAAAATTGTCAATCATTACTCCTAATAAGAAAAATGCAGAGTGAAACTACAAGATACCATCTCACACAGTGAGAATGGCACATATTAAAAAGATCCCCAACAAAAAATGCTGGAGCAATGCGGGGGGGGGGGGGGGGAAGGAACCCTATTGCATTCCTGGTAGAAATTGTTTTGTCCCAACTTCTGTGACCGGCCACAAGAAAGAAAGATGGAAGGCAGAAAGGCTGAGCAGATAGTTTATTGCTCTCCGACAGCAGCTGAGACAGACCCCAGAGTAGGGTCCGCAGCTACTGCCAGCCTTATAGGGGGAAAGGGTCTCATATAGATCCTAAATTCAAATTCCAAAGGGGTGACTCATCGCTGTGACCCTTGTAAGGCCCAGTTCATTATCACCTTCTTCTAGTCCAATCCCAGATGCAAGGCCCGTTAATTGGATGCAAGGCTTAGTTTATTACTGCCTTTTCACCCTAGGATGCAAGGCCAGTCCCTCAGTAAATCTCCCCACTTGGTCATTCCCAACAAAATGTGAACTGAGGAAACCATTATAGATAACAATCTGGCTTTACCTTTGAAAGCTAGAAATAGATATACTATACAACCCAGCAATCCTTCTCTTGGGCATATATCCACAGAAAATGAAACCATCAACAATAAAGAAAAAAAAACATATATTTCACAATATTTATAGCACTTTTATTTATAATGGTTAAGACATGGATAAATGAGCGGCCTAACTCTTCCTCAACAGTATGGATGATGAAGATGGGGTACATACACACCAGAGAGTATTATATGGGCACAAGAAAGGATGAAATGCAGCCATTTTCAACAAAATGGGGGGATTTGTAAGTCAGAATGATAAAAACAAATATTGGACATTTGCATAACAGGAGTGTTATAACAGCACTTTCATAAATTAGGGGCGCTGAGATTAAGAGGTTAGGGGAAGAAAAGGGAGAAGGGAGCCAAAGGGGTGGTGGTGGGAAAAGAAAATTCAGGGACTCCCTGGTGATACAAGGGGTTAAAGCACAGCACTAAGGCAACCTCTGCAGCAGGAGTTCCATCCCTGTCCACATGGGCAGCAGATCTCTCCTGACCCTCCCCCTCTCCCTTCAGCGGTGGACTTTGTCAGTGGGCTTGTTCTGCTCCCCACTTTGTCTCTGGTGAATCCTCTCACCCCCTGTACCTAATTATCAGCATTTGGTCAATATTCTCCTACAATTTGGGGGAAAACAATTATTTTAATTATTGCATACAAATTGTATGAATATTATATAAATTATATTCTATAAATATTATGTAAATAATATTACATTTAGGCATTCTTATGCAAGACAATGTTTTTGTTCAGTATTTGTAACACTCATGTATATGTCCAAGAGTACTTCTGAAAAATAAAGAAAATGATACATTCACTTTGGAAAACAAAAGGGCCTTTTGTCAGAAAGTTAAACATAGTATTACCACTTGAACAAAAAGCCTATTCCTGGTACATTATGCCCAAGTCAATGAAAATTTATCATATCAAGCATAAAACTTGAATGCAAATATTTATCAAAGTATTATTCATAAAAGCTTAAACATGAAAACAACACAAATATCCACTGACTTACTACAGAGCAGGGAGAGAGTGGCACCACCCCCAAACCTGCCTGCTCTAGATAGGTTCTGCCATCTGCTGCATAAGACAAGGGCTAAGAGCTTTAATGGAAAGGAACTTTAATACAATGAGCGTGCAATACAGAAAAGACAAAGCATATAGTTTCTATATCAAGCACCTGAAGTTACCTGTCCCCTCGTGGGTAAGAGTCCACCCAAAAGGGATTGGCCCAAAGCAAGGCCTGAAAGCCCACCACAGGCCTAAAGCACCTTCTGGCCGGGACCCATGGATGGAAAAGGGTCAGACGTGGCCAGAGAAAATCAAAATCAAGATAAACAATGCCATAATGAACCTCCCCATGGGTCTCTCACTTACATCTGCTTCAACCAGTCCAGGACCAAGAAGCAAATGTAGTTTCTCCACATGTCTCTCTGCTCCATGTGTCTTCCTCAGGTCTCCTTCTGGCTCTCCATCCCGCTTCCTTCGTCCCCAGACTCCTCTCCAGATTCTTCTCTTCTCTGCTCAGTTCCATCCTCCTGGGTGGGGCAGGGAACCTGGAACCTCCCCTTCTCCTGGGTCCACCCTGTTATAGACTGATGAATGAATAAATGTGGTATATTCATACAATGGAATATTATTTGGCCATAAATAAAGTATTGAACCCATAACATTTAATGAATCTGGGAAATATTATTCTGTGTGAAAAAAATCAGCCATAAAAGACAACACAGTTTTGATTCCATTTATATGAAGTGAACAGAACAGACAAATCTATAGATAGAAAGTAAAATAGGGACTTTTCAGTGTTGGCAGTATTTGAAGGGTGACAGCAACAAGGTGTAGGGGTTTGGAGGTGGGTAATGATAGTTTTCTAACATGATTATGGTGAAGTTTGCACATCTCTGAATATACAAAAAAAAAAACACTGACTTATACACCATACATAGGTGCATTATGTCTCAATAAAACTGTTACCGAAAATAATCAAACAGTGGGGTACAATGTGAGACAACACCCAGACACTGAAAGAGCAGCAGGTTTGGCAGGAGGGGTGGATCTGGTCTGGAGCAATGAGTCTCACTCTAAATGCCCTGGAGGGGTGGGGCAGAGAGGAGCTGGTGGTCTAGAGGGAGGAAAACAGTAGAAGAGTTGGAAAGGGGGCGCCACAAGACCAGAAACCTGGCTCAAGCAAAGGAGCAGGAGGTGGGGGTGGAAGTAATAAACTTAGTCTTTAGACTGCTGCTAGAGTGAGTCAGTGGGCCTGAGGCCCAGAGGCCAGGATATGGAGATTGAGGGCCTTGTGGAATACCTGGTCCCTTTCAAATTCTATGGAGTTATTCAAAATTAACAAAAGTTAACAACTCCACAAAGGAGTGAGCTCCTCCCAAAGAGAAGCCTCTCTCAGTGCAATCTCCTCAGGGCAGGGGGCTACAGTCCTTCCCACACCTGTAACTATGCAGGTGCTTCTTTTCACCAACCTTTTCCTTTTAAAGAGCTAGAGCAGAGGCCCTTCTGCCCACCTGGGCCTGTGTCCATGCAGGATGCTCTCACCATCCTCTCTCTTACTCAAGGCTGTAGCCTCCTGCCTTCCTGTGACCTGCACAGGCCTGGGCTTCTCTGCACTGACCTCCCTCAGCAGAGGCAGCTCTCCTAAAGCCGCCCGCCTGCAACTAGGCAGGCCTCTCTCAACAAACCTGCCCCTTTTGGGGGCCGCTCTTTCTGCCTGCTTGTGTCTTTGCAAGTGGCTTTATTCTTCTTCCCCTTTTGTAATAAACCTGCCCTTCTGGATACAACTAGCATCTCTATCTCGTGGAGAAACTTGCCTCAGAAACTCGCTGGTGCTGCTGAAAGGGGAGCTCTGGTGAAACTTCGAGTTAACCCCAGGATCTCACTCTCTGAACCTAACATCTCCAGAACCCACTAGTCCCATGCAGCCTGTCTTGACCACAGGGGAAGAACACAGCCTGGGAGGGGTGCCCTGTAGGTTGGGGGGCTTGGGACTAAAAGGCAGGAAAATGTAAGAGAAAAAGTCTGCGCTTTAGGCACAGACACACCTGGACCTGACAGCTGGATGTCCCTGCACATTCACCTGGGCTCCCAATCTCACCTCTTTCATCTGCATCCTA
>NW_004567115.1:7856218-7876368 GCF_000260355.1 Condylura cristata | reverse complement strand
GTTCCGTTTTGTATATTCACTGTATTAAAGTCCGTTTTCATTAAAGTTTTATGTTTTGTCTTAACACGTCAGATGGCAGAACCCACAGACAGGCAACCCAATTCACATTGGGGTGTCCTGTAATAGATTTGGCATCAGCCTATAACAAGAGGAGGAAAAAAGAACTAGAATGTTGGGATCAGAATCTACCTCATGCCACCTCTGCTGACAGTGAGAGCTTGCGCAAGTAATTTACCTATGCTGGGCCTCAACATCCTGACCTGAAGCCTGGGCTTGCCTCACAGGCTGGCTGTGTAGCTTAGGCAAAGAAAGGGGTGCCCAGTGCTTTCGGGCAACTGGCACCACAAAAGAGCTCACAATTCGGGAGCATTTTCTTCTCTCCCTACAACTTGATCTCTTAGTTCTCAGTCTAGTATCCAAGCCCACGTCCCTCTTACGCATTCCCGTAACCACTGACAAATTTTTCCTGAGCACCTACAATGTGCCAGGAGCTGAGCTAGGAGCATAGACACTGTGTTATGCTCCCTGCTCCAGCAACCTGCTCTGGCCTGACGAGAGAAGGCAGACCTGTTTATTCACCTGCTTTGGGAGCTGTAAGAGCAAAGACCATTGTCTCTTAGCAGCAATCTGAAACAATCAGTCTCAATTCCCAGCCTTAATGTGCTTCCACACTGTGAAAAGCACTTTTTCAAGAGGGGTAGGAGACATAAATTAGTATAATAATGCAATTAAAATGCATTTTCCTTCCACTTATTTAAATTACTCATTTTTACATCTTGAGAAAATGCATTCTTCCTTGGAGGTGTTTAGAAAATTCAAAGAGTCTGTTGAGACAAGAAATACCCCACACAGAAAATATAAACACCCAACCCTGCAGGCCCAGGAACTGGGTTGCCCTCCGTCCCCAGGGATGCCTGTCTAGAGCTACAAAAGCCTAAGTAACTTGGGGCTCCAGGGGGTTGTTCCCAGAACAGGCCTTCTCCGTGAGCATTCACTTGTTCATTCACTTACTCATTTTTTTCTGTATGCCCTCCGTGCTTGGTGTTAGAAATAAGATGGACAGGGCCCTCCCCGGTGGCGCAGCGGGTTAGGACGCAGCATTGCAAGCTGCAAGTTCGAATTCGATCCCCAGCACCGGAGGTGAACCACATGGTGAGCAGACGTCTCCTGAGCCGCCAGCTGCTCCTTGCCAGTCACTTAGCTGCTCAGCAGTGTCTGCCTGTCCTGCTCCCCACTGTGTCTCTGGTGAATCCTCTCACTGGCCCCCACTCTGGCCTATACCCCAGTTCTGTATGCATGAATAAATAAAGCTTTAAAAAAAAGAAATGATAGATAAGACATATGGTCTACCCTCAAGGAGTCTTCGAGAAGGAAGGCAGTCAAGGAGGACCAGGGACCACCAGTTCCATGATAGCCAGAGGCACAGAGAAGGGACCCCATCCATCCTGGGCTTGGGGGAGAAGTACAGAGGAGCGGGCCTCCTGTAGGTGACCCTTGTACTGAGTCCCCAGAGGGAGGAGGGGAGAAGAGGCCCTCTAGGCTAGGTGACCGCAAGGACAAAGGCGTGGAATGTGAGAGCACACAGGGTGAGGAGTACTGCACGCCAAGAAAAGAACCAGAAAAAAATGGAGACTGGAGTATGAGGAAAGGCAACGAAGAGTCAAACTAAGGTGAGGGGACTTTGCCCTGCGGGTCTTGGGAAGCCAGGGAGCTCGCAGGTGGCAGGAGTGGAGAATCCAGTCAGTAGCTAGGAAATCACACGACAAGCCAGATACGCTCCCTGCAAGGACACAGGAGTCGTCATAGGCCCTCCTCAGAAAGCAGAATTACTGGCCTGAGTTACTGGTTTTGTGTCGCCACCTGCTGGCGAGACTTCTTCACTGCATATGACTCAACCAAATGCTGAAACTTTTTTAATACAAGAGGCACAGGGAATTTACTAAAAGAATAAAATTGGGCTCTCCCTGGGGCGCAGCGGGTTAAAGCACATCACTAAGAAGCTACAGCCACTTCCTGGAGCCCCAACCCAGAGGCTATCCACATGGCACCGCAGACCTCTCCTGACCGGCCTGCTGCTCCTCTTAGCAGTGTACTTAGCCAGTAGGCCTGTTCTGCTCCCCACTCTGTCTCTGGTGGATCCTCACTGCCCCTGCACCTCTGGCCTGTACCCCAGCTCTGTATGCATAATAAATAAATCTTTTTTTAAAAAAGGTAAAATTAGAGTAATGCTTGTTTTTGAAAGCGCATTATTAGAGTTTCTTTTTGAAACCAGAGAGGAGAACATCAAATGAGAGCAGTGAATTCAGATCCAGGCTCTGACTCTTAATTGGAAAATCATTTCACTTCTCTGAGCTTTGTTTCTAATATCCATAGAGATGGCCAAATCACAGTTGCCAAGGTGAATAAAATATATCGCTTGTGTAAAAAGAAATCCAACATGAGTTGAGGTGAGGATGGTGAGAGATCAATGCATCACTTATAGCTACCTCCTCGGCCTCCTCACCTCCCTCCCACCTTCCACCTCTTCCTCCTCCTCTTGTGCCTCCTCACTTCCTTCACTGCCTGTACTGGAAGGCTTTGCTTTCTCCTCTAGGTTCAGGGCCCCAGCTTCTAACTTGCCTGGTTCTTGGTGATGGCAAAAGAGAAAACAAGTCACAAAACCCATGTGAGGGGAGCAGGAACAAATCTTGTGAGGCACCAGGCGATGCACAGGTAGCCACAATGGCACACTGCCTGGGCCCCGGCCACATGCCCTATGCCCAGAGAAACCAGTGAGAGCCAGTGAGTGGTCCTCTCCTAGAGGCCTAAGGAGCTTTTTTTTTCTCGGTTTGTTTAATAATATAATAATTTATTTTTACATATTTTTGTGCATTTTTCCATCTCAATTGCAATCCCTTTGGGCTTCCCAACACCAAATCACCCATGTGCCATCACCATAGTCCAGTGCATTTCCTTCCCCCGCTGTTTTTGATCCCATTCCCCACTCCACCCCCATAAAATGTCTCTGGCATAGAGTTGTTCATTATTATCTTTATTTTCTCTCCTGGTCCTTTATACTCCTGCTATGAGTGAAACCATCTGGTATTTTTCCCTTTTTTTCTAACTTATTTCACTAAGCATGATCTTTTCCAGCTCTGAGGAGCTTTTTCATAATTTATAGACAAAATCAGCACAGGGCCTAAGTTTAGACCTAGGTATACAGAAGTAAGCTTGGCGTACGTGATCTACACTTCAAGATTACAATATTTACTGCACCCCGTACGTGTGGACAACCTCTCAAGGCCACATGTTCTCTACCAGGCCACCTGTGCTAAAAGGTCACGGAAAAAAACTGCCTGAGAAAGTCTGAAAAAACTGTTAATTCACCCACCCAACTCTAGGCTTAAGACATGAGAGAAATCGTGCAGTCCCATGCTTGCTGCACCCAGGCCGGACCACCCTGCTCTCTTCTCTCTCCCACAGGCCCTAGAAAGGGGCCTGCTGTCCCTTTCTCTGCCCCCTGGCCTTCACCTTCAGCCTGGCTGTCTCATAGACAAAGGTCTGCCCATCACCCCTCTTTCCACACTTCCTGTGGAGTATGTGACCCCTGATCAACTGATATACCAGGGAAATAGGAAGCAGCGAAAAGTACAGGAAGAGGAACAGTCAAGATGAGGAGTTCTTCAGTGTCCTGCAGGAAGTGGTACCCCTGATGTGGTACAAGACACTCTGTACATCTCACTGAGCCCCAACATCCTCCTCTGCAGAAAGGGACAACATACAGCTGAGTGACAATTTGTGTAACATGACTTGTGCACTTCTACTGCACAGAAGACCTGCAAATGTGAAAGTTATAATGAGCGTCTGGCAAGATGACAAGGGAATGAACACACCTGGTTTACCACCTGCAGACCCGCACCACAAAAGGAATGCAAAACAAAGCCGAAAATACTGAGGGGAAAACAAGTTGTTGTCAGCATCCACCATAAGAACTCTAGCCCAATGGAAAGGAGTCAGAAAAACTCTAAGTGAACTTTGTCTAAAGAAATCTCGAGACAGTACAATCCACAAGAGGGAGTACTGGCTGCAGTGCAGCTACTGAGTTGGGCACGTCAACATAAGGGCTTCAAAGACGCAGCACTGCACAGAGAAGGGGGTGCATGAGGAGACACCCAAGATGGAAGGTGCATTGTGGGAGAGTTAGATTTGAGGGCAGCAAGCAAGGACTGCCGGTTTGAATTTGAGACTCATAGCAGGATAGCTGTAGCCTTAATCAGGTCAGAGTACCTGGACATTTTCATAGAAGAGTCTACTACTGACATCAGGCTGAGATAGCTGAAACACCTCCCAGACCCCCCTGAGACACTCAAAACACCCAGCACTCCCATAAAAAAAAAAAAAAATGCTCTACAACAGGAATTTCCAGTCCCCTTGTTTATGGAAGGTGACCTTTACGAGCCTATTTTCCTGGTCTTCTTTTGGACCTATTTCCCCTGGCTGGTACCAGTCCCCTGCCTACCACAACCACAAAAAGCAACACTTGAAAATGTATCAGGAGCACCCTCGCTGGTGGCACAATGGGTTAGGATGCAGCACTGCAAGCTAGCTGCAGCCGCTTCAGTGCAAGTTTGATCCCTGGCCCCAGAGGTGATCCACATGGCACTATAGACCTCTCCTGACCTGCCAGCTGCTCCCCTCAGCAGTGTCCTTCACTGATCTGCCTGTCCTGCTCCCCACTCTGTCTTTGGTGAAGCCTCTCACAGCCCCTTCTCCTCTGGCTTGTATCCCAGTTCTGTGTGTATAAAATAAATAAAATCTTTTAGAAAGGAAAAAATTTTAAATGAGCCGACAGAGGAATACAGTACAAATTCCAAAACAAAGAAAACCCTGGAAGGAGCCCCAGCTCAGTGGAGTGGCGGAGCATGACGGGAGGGGAATGAAGGCTGCCGGTCTGGTACTCCACAAAACAACCAAGGCCATACAGCAATGACAGAATAAAGACAATGAAAACATAAAGCAGGACACTGGAAATAATGGAGTTATGAAGCACGATAGCTAATTTAAAAATTACCATTGGGGGCCTTCATAGACAAACAGAAGCGATGGAGAGGATTGATGAACTTGAAAACATAATAGTGGAAAACACAGGAATAAAACGAGGTAAGGGAAAAAGGAATTTAAAAAAAAAATGGTGTAAGAGCTCTCTGGGACAACTTACAGAGAAATAACATCCATATCATGGGGATCCCAGAAAGAGAAGAAAAAAAGAAAGGCGTGAAAACCCTATTTAAGAAATCATCCCTGAAAACAATTTTATTTTGGGAAATGAACCAAGAATTGTGATGCAAGAGACCCAGTAAGTTCCAAACAAAATAATACTGGATAGACATACAATAAGACACATAATATAATACAGCTGTCAAGAACCAATAACAAGGACAGAATACTAAAAATTTTAAGAAAAAAGTAACCCCTAGGGGACACCAATAAGACTATCAGCAGATTCTTCAACAGAAACATGATAAGCCTGAAGGGACTGGAAAGAGATATTCAAAGAATTTAAGAAAAAATATTTCCAGCCCAGAATCCACTGTCTAGCAAGATTAGCAATCAAGATAGACAGAAGAGTAAGACATTTCACTGAAAAGCAAAAACTGAAAGAATTTCTCCAACATCAAACCTATTATGGAGCTACAGAACAATGACGATTGAGGCAAAAATCAACATAATCTCTCAAAATTAACTCAGGAAGAAACAGATGAATGAAACAAACCAATCACAAGCATGGAAAATGAAATTGTGGGCCCTCCCTGGTGGCACAGCAGGTTGGAACACAGCACTAAGAAGCTAAAGCCACTTCAGCATGAGTTTGATCCCCGCCCCGGAGGTGACCCACATGGCGCGGCAGACCTCTCCTGACCCACCCACTGCTCCCCTCAGCAGTGTACTCCGTAAGTCAGCCTGTTCTGCTCCCCATTCTGTCTGGGAGAAGCCTCTCACTGCCCCTGCACTTCTGGCCTGTATCCCAGTTCTGTATGCATAAATAAATACGTCTTTAAAAAAGAAAGAAAGAAAAGAAAATTGTAATAGAAAATTCTTCTGACTGTAGTGGAGGGCTCTGGGTGATTTGGTGGTGGATGCACTACAGAGACTACACCTGAAGGGGAAGATTCTCTACTTCTAAAATACTAACAGTGATGTAAACCAATAGTACTTTAATTTAAAAAAAAATTTTAATTGATTGATTATTCTTTAAAAAGTCTTCTGAAAATCAAAAGCCTAGAACCAAAGGCATCCTCCCTTGTAGGTTTGAGATGCTAACATTACCTTAACACCAAAACCAGACAAAAACAACACCTGAAAATAAAATATTACACCAATATCCTTGATGAACATCAATGCAAAAAAAAATTACAAAGTACTAGCAAATCGCCTTCAGTGGCATATCACAAGGATTGGATACCATGATCAAATAGGATTTTATCCGAGGGATGCAAGGATGGTTTAAAAAGAGTATATATAATAATGTACAATCAGTTGGGCTATGAAGGTAAAATAAGGTAAGGAGTAGTTTCTATGGACATGCACACCTGGAAAGGGACTGAGTGTCCATCAACTAGTGTGAAGAAAAGTGTGAGCAGATGGTGCAGCTCTGAGCTCATCAGGCCACATGTGAAACCTGCAACCAAGACCTCACATGAGTACTGACAAACTTGGATCCCCAAGCCTAGGAAACCAAGAGACCCAAGAGAAACAGCTGAATATCCAAGGGACAAAGAGGAGAGTGAACCACTACTCCACACAACAAGAATGAATCTGACAGATATATTGCTGAAGGAAGGAGGCCAGAAACAAAACATTACCCAGTGGATGATCACAAGTATATAGAATCTAAGGACAGACGAAAGCACTCTACAGTGATAGAAGTGACTGACATGATGCCCCCTGAGGATGGTGATGGTAGACTAGGGTATGGGAGTGAGGTTTCTCAGGAGCTGAAGGGGAGTGAGCACTGGAAAAATTCACAGAGCTGTGCAGAGCAGGCTGCACCCTCTACTAATTCAATATAAAAGCTCGTGAACATAGAATAATAGTGATGATGATATTTTCAGATAAATTAAAATAGTGATAATTCATTGTCCATTACGAGGATGTCTGCAGATGCGCTTTGGAAAGAAGTGACCCCAGAAGGAAGATCTGAAATGCTAGAAGGAATGGGGAGCAAAGAAACTGGGATATATCTAATCAAGCATAGGTTATATAAAAGAATAATAATAATATCTACTTTGTAGGGTTGACATAATAATGCAAAATTTAAAATACTGAACAAAAATAGACATACACTGAATGTATGTACTCTAGAATCAACTACAATTTAGTAAGAGAGAGGAGAAAATGCTAATCTTTTATTTTTGTTGTATTTAGTAGTAAAATAAGAAAGAAAACCACAAGGATCTGTGCTTTACTTATATTACCAAAACTCACTGGAGCCAGTGATTTAGAAGATACACCCTGCACAAACCCAGAGCCCATTTATGAAAGAACAGACCAGATGCCATAAAACTCTCCCAAGAACAATAAATAATATTTGTCCTAATTCTCCAAAAGTTACTTCCAGTCAGAGACGCTATTCACTGGGGCAAAGGAAATACTCTGACCTTTGGGTACCCAAGATGCTGCGTAGAAATGACAGAGTTTAATGTCATTCTCTGAGGCTTAAAAAATGCATTTGTTCCTTTTTTTTTTTTTTTGCATTTGTTCCTTTTAACTCATTGGTGTAATCCCTGCAAAACCAGATGGCCGATAGTTTGTGATTTACAGGCAACTATAAACCTAACTATAAGATAGCCACAGTTGCAGTTGCAAGCCAGAAAGGGGCTCTTTATTGGAACAGGTGAGCACAGACTGGCAATGAGGTTGGTGATCTGGCCCCACATCAGGAAGGATGAACAAATCACTTCCCATTCACCTGGGAAGAATAGCATACACATTTACAATCTTGCCCTGGAACTTTATTAACTCTCCATCTCTGTTACAATAACATCTGAAGGAAACACAATGATTGTGCCATTCCAAGGTGGGCCCACTATATTAAAGATGTCACGTAATTGGACCTAGAAAATAGAAAGTGACGGGGATTCTGGATATCCTGGAAATATGTGTTTGTACCAGAGATAGGGAGATCAACCCCAACAGAAGTTTGGAGATCAGTTTCCTTGGGGAACTTTTAGGAACGTGCCAAAATGTTACTCTAAAATAAAGGACAAGTTACTGTGTCTTTTGCCACCTACCACTGAGGAAGAAAACAAAGCTTGTTTCAGATTTTAGAGATAGCATCTACTACATTGGGGAATACTACCCAAAGCTATTTCAGTTGGCATGGAAGATCACCAGTTTTACATAGGACCCAGAGCAAGAGGGAACTCTGCGGTAGATTCAGGCTGCAGTACTAGCTGTGCTCCTGTTTGGATATAGGGCTTGACAGATCAGCGGCGCCAAAAATATCTGTGGCAGGTAAGACTGGAAGTTCTTAGCGGAGAGAGGCTTCCAGCCCAGACATGTTAAGTTCTGGAGGAAAGTCATACCATCTACATGAGAAAACTATTTACCATTCTAGAAACAACTTCTGGTCCAATACTGGGCTACAGAGAAACTGAGTATCTGACCCTAAACCATAATAAGCTGGGCAATTATCGGCCCACCAGGTCACAAGCTCAGGCAGGCACCACTGCAATGGTATATGATGAAAATAGAATCAGGGCCCAGCAGATATGGAGGAAGCAAGCAAATTGTCTGGACAAGAGGACCAGACCCATACACCCTGTCTCTCTCACACTGATTGTCACAGGAGCACACATCCATGGCCCCTTGGGGATTTCTCTGTAAATACTTGGACAATGAAGAGAAAAATAAAAGGTCTAATAAAGATTAGATCAGCAAAATATGTTGGTAGGAGCAAAAAATATACAACGAAGTACACTGCTGAGTGGAGCAGCGGGCGGGTCAGGAGAGGTCTGCCACACCATGTGGTCACCTCTGGGACAGGCGGGAATCAAACTCATGCAGAAGTGGCTTTAGCTTCTTACTGTGGTGCTTTAACCCGCTGCGCCACCAGGGAGGGCCAAGCCACTTCAGCATGAGTTCAATACCTGCCTGCCCAGAGGTGATCCACATGGTGAGGCAGACCTCTCCTGACCCCCCCGCTGCTCCCCTCAGCAGTGTACTTTGTCAGTCGGCCTGTCCTGCTCCCCTCTGGTGAATCCTCTCACCGCCCCTGCTCCTCTGGCCTGTACCTCAGTTCTGTATGAACAAATAAATAAATCTTAAAAAAAAAGAGAGAGAGAGACATCTACAAAACAGCTTTCCAAAATGTAAAACTGTTGTGAATGAGCTAGGAATCTCTCAGACTTCTATGTTAAATGAAATCTAGGAACGATAACTCCAAAATGTAACTTTGGACTGACTCATGGACTGGGGAAAAAAATATGCTATAGAAGATATCATTGGGAAAACTAGCAAGAGAGGATTGCTAACTCTAGTGAATCCTCTCATTCTCCACACACACTTCTGGCCTGTACCCCAGTTCTTGTGTGCATAAATAAATCAATCTTTAAAAAAAAGAAAATCACTATTTTGCAATCTCTAATGAAATCACAGATACAAACAATGGCCAGTAATGGCTGCTAAAAGCCTCTGGTGAAAGGTGGATGGGAGTCTTTATTAGGCTGGATTAGGCTGACACCTTCTGAACCAGCTGATCACTTTCAAAATCACTAAAAGGAAACAACCAGACAGCATGTTCCTCCTGATGTGATGCAATAGGAAGTACACAGCACCACCTATAGAAAAATGTTGCTAAAAGGTATTTTTAACATTGTTTTAGAAGGAAAAAACCTAATTCTAATCAATTCTGTGGTTTTATTCATTTTCAGAAATGCAAGATATGGACTAACTAGCAATTCAAAACTTAAATTGGATAAATGCAAAAGATAAGAAATTCTATCATAGAAATGATTTAGCTTATTCATCAAATATACACTATGTCTAAAAGAAAACTTAATCACTTTCAAATACTCAAAATAAAAAAGAATAAGAATGACCTGAAACTGGACATTTGAAGCTGAGTAAGGCTTGTGAGGCTTCATTATAATGCTCTCTCTACTTTTATGTTTTTTGGAAATCTCTGTGGTAAAAAAAATTAAATATGTGTGTGAGCACCTTAAAAGTTCATAGATCCTGAAGTTCATTTGATCACATTCAACATCTATTCATAATTGTTATTCTAAACAAACAAGAAGTAGAAGGGAATTTGTTTAACCTGACAGTCTGTCAAAACCTACAGCAAACAACCTGACAGTCTATCAAAACCTACAGCAAACACAATAGTTAAGAATAAAAAAAAAGAACATCTTGGCCCTCCCTGATGGTGCAGCGGGTTAAAGCACAGCACTGAGAAGCTAAAGCCACTTCTGCATGAATTCGATTCCCACCTGCCCCGGAGGTGACCACATGCGTGGCAGACCTCTCTTGACCCATCCTCTGCTCCCCTCAGCAGTGTGCTTCGTCAATCTGCCTGTTCTGCTCCCCGCTCTGTCTCTGGTGAAGTCTCTCGCCGCCCCTGAGCCTCTGGCCTGTACCCCAGTTCTGTATGCATAAATAAATAAATCTTTTAAAAAAGAAAAGAACGTCTTTAAATCAGTAATAAAATAAGGATGCTCTTATTATTACTACTTGTCAGTAATAGTGAATTTGAGAATACAATCAGTACACTAGGTCAAGGAAAAGAAATGAGATTTAATTACTGGAAAGGAAAAAATGAGTCAGGTTTCTCAAATGATCTGATCAGGTACATAGAAACCTCAAAATGATAGTAAGCAAAGTATTACAATAATTCTCAGAATAACTCGGAGTTTAGATAATTCACCCAGGGTAGGACACAGGTAGCTTTCAAAAGCACTAGCAGTGTTCTTTTCTTAAGATAGATGGGGGAGGAAATGTTATCCACTTATAACTTCATAAATGTGTACAAGTGTCTCATTTTAGTTTATGTGAAATACTACATAATAAAAAAATGAAAAGCAAGTAAAAAATATTGGATTCCCTATATCTGGAAATTTCTAAAGCATAAAATAATATGGTGTGTTGGATAGAGATGGAGATAGAAGTTTTGGTTTCTCTGAGAAAATGATAGTAATTTGCTCTTCAATGTCATTTGCCATTTTCAAAAGATCTCCTACAGATATTATCTTATCAAGTTTATGTTGTCATAAACTTGGGATGACAAATATTCAGATATTTGTCAAAAAGCTGGAAATAATATTTTTAATGCATGCAACTATTTTGAGAAACTGTAGAGGTCAACACCATGAAGGTCACACAAAGAACGTCTATCTGTAGGTTATGATCTCTGTTCTTTACCTTCAACTCTGGGTAAGTAGGTGGGGGATTCCCTTTTACAGGGGGTGCGATTTTTCTGAACCACTACAACTCCCCATTCTTCTCACACCCTGCCACCTTAATTCTATGTTTTCTGGCCTGACCTAGCAGGTGGCCACGTCTGTGAAATCACTCTTCTTGAATCTACAAATTTGACAAGAATCTGCCTGTATTTTTTTCAGTTCACCATCAGAGGGCAGGCATGGAAAATGAGAGGAGAAAAACCATACCTTTTGCTACCACTGCATTTTTCAGGGAAGAAATCCGCAATTGACCTTGAAAGTCATTTTACTTGTTTATCTGAATTTAAAAGTATTCTGCAAACCCAAGTGTGGGAACACTCGTGTCTGTGAGAGCAGATCAAGATCAGTAAGAAAAGTCCACGTGGGACCTCTATGGCGAGACTGCTGTAAGAACCAAAGCTTGTCCTGCTTAGGACAAGCAGGAACTTGAATTGTTCTCCAAAATTCTTATAAATAAGTGACTGACTCAGTAAACTTCCTCACAATTACACTTTTCTGCTGAATCATCCCGAAAACAAGCTCTCCAGATCTGTTCTCAAGTAGAAAATGAAGAGTCTAAATTTGTGACAAGTTAGCCTCTGTCACAAACAGTGGGCAGTTACACAGTGTGCCGGTAAATGTTTAGCAACCAGCTCTCAAAGCAAACAAAAACTACCAGCTTACAGCACCTGCCACTTCCATGGTGTCAACATGCCTACCTTGGCCAGCTTCGAGCCACCCAAATGTCCCTGAACAGTCAGGAACAGACAGGTAATCACATGGTGTCTGGACACGCCGACCCTTGATCACAAGACTGAACTCCCACCCACCCTCCACCTCAATTTCAATATTAAATCTTCACTGTAGGAATGTCAAGAGAGCCCCAAATCGCTCCGCTCCATGTGGCGGAGGAAGACGCCTAGGGAGCTGTAAGAGAACGGGGAGTTCCACACTCCCACCCCCACCTCATCCAACCCCATTACTCTTGAATAGGGACAACTGACGCCAAGGAGCCAAGTGAGGTACTTTAAGAGACAGAGCTGGGCATGAAGGGAGTTGCGGTTGGGGGGGGGGGGGTGCTTATTACCTCCGCAGGACCTTCAGCTTTGGCTCTAGTTTCCACTTGGCTGAGAGAAGCTCATGCCTCATGCTTCCCCCTCAGCAGACTCCAGCTTGTGACTCAAAATTTTTCTGGCTTTAACATTTGGGCAGACAGCACCATCTCTTGAGAGAGGATAGCAGCTGCCATCTTGACCTCGTGGTGGATTCAGCATAAGTAGTACATTGTCTTTCTCTCTCCTTGCCCTTTGAACCCTGCACAGGAATTGCCTTGTGTTTCCTGCCAGGAATTGCCTTGATTTCATTCTCCTTGTGACTCTGCTTTTAGGCCTTGACCGTTCCACTTTGGACCTTGCCTTTTTTGGTTGAACTTTTGCCTATGAGAGTTTGGTTGATTTTGGCATTTGATTGGGAGTCTGTACCTTTTCTCCCCAACTTCTCTTTCTGTCTCTTCCCTGTGACCCTCTCTCCAGTTAAAACTCTTTTAGGACACTAGAATTAGATTACTTTGTTTTTATACACATGGGTAGAAAGGGCAACATGGGATTTTCCTCAGCACGATTGGGGTCTCTGAATATCCCTGGTGTGAGACACAAGTGAACACTGACATCTGCAGGGGTTGAGGATAAGGCACAAATGGAGGCCCATATGTTCCATATCTAAATATCTAAATTATAAATCAAACTAAGAAAATGTTAATAAAATGTGTGTTACCCTGCTATCATGATAAACATACCTTTGAACTACTTGGAAATCCAGGTTTAATTAGTAATTTAATGTCTACACATAGCATAAAATGGCCCTCTATCACAGGCCTTCCCCTTTCTTCCTCACAAACAAACCCTGTTCCATCCTTCCAGGTTCCATCACACACTGTGCAAACAGCTACCCCTTTGTCATCTCTTGGGCCCAGATGTAAATACTTTAGCAATGTAGTCTCTGCACAGGTGGAGGGGCAAGGAAAGGGGACGCGCCAGGATAAAAGCAGACTTGGGGTCATTAGGCAGTAATTTATGGGAACCTAAGTACACAAAGAATGGAAGCAGGAGTTAATTTCCAGGTGAGTGTGTCCTTGTCACCCTGGGGAGTCTTCATCCTTTGGGAAGACCAAAGCCAGACCAGGGCCAAAGCAAATCCTTTAAAGTATAGGACTCGGGGCCTTTACTCTACTGGACATCTGAAATCTCACAGGCAGAGTACTGAGTACCGAGTTTGTCGAGACTAAGCTATGAAAGCAAGAAATGAGAAGATCCTTCTATTCTGTTATTCCCTAAAGCTGAGTTCATTACATCTAAGTCTTTATTTATGTGTTAGAGTAAGTGAGGTGAGGCGAAAGTTAAAGGGTTACAAAGAATCAGCTGTGCAAATGCACTTAGGTCACAATAACTGTACAATTATAGTCAGAACTGTAACTGGAATGAAAGCAAGGGGGAGAATGGAAGGATTGAGGCTTGAGAAGTGACGAAGAGCCTTGAAATCACACACACAAAAAAGATTTCATTCTATGGAGAGTTATTGATAGATATTAAATTGGCTGTAGAATTATATTTATAAAAAAAAAAGTGAGATTGCAGACCTGGGCCAAGGAAAAAACAAAATGAGTCCAGAATATTTTGCAGTACCAGAAAGCAAAAAATGTTCTCAGAAAGTGATGAGAAGCCACAAGAACCAACTTGAAGGACTGCAGGCCAAATCCTGCCAGCTGTTTTTTGTACCCAGGCTTTGAATGACATTTACAATTTGAAAAGGTTGGAGAGAAAACGTTCAGAATATTATTTCATGCTGGGAAAACTATCTGAAATCCTAATTTGTATCTTTAAATAAAGTTTTATTGGAACACAGCCCTGTTCATTTGTTTGCACAGAGTCAACGGCTATTTTCACGCTATTCCAGCAGAAGTGGAGTGTTGTGACTGACACTGGGGCCCACAAAGCCTGAATTTTATTTACTCACTGGCCTTTCATAGAAAAGCTTGCCAACCCCCACTTTAGAGTTAAGTTTCTTATGTTGCTCACATCAGATGTGATTTGCAGAATCAGTCTAATAAGAGCCCCTGAAAAGGAAAGACAAAGTGACAGGACACAGAGCAGACCAGCATTTCGGACCCAGAGATTGATGGCAGACCTTTGCCTCCTTTCCCTTAGAAAAGAGAAGGTGGGCGAAGGCAGAACGGGCTTGCAGAAAGGGCACTTACAGATCGAAAGAGTAAGGTGGAGTAGACCTTGTTTTCTCTAACACTTTGACATCCAGACCAGTTTTTGGCTTTGTATTTCCTGTGAATCTCTTTTAGAGATTCCACGTAATGGGAACTTTAACCCTCAACTGTGGAAGTCACAACAGTTCCTCTGCTGTGTGATTATCTTTGTGTTTGAAAAAACAGCATTATTAGGGGTTCATCAGTAAGGTCTCATCATTACAACGTACTCTGCATACTAAAAATACAGTGTAAGCCAAATATATTATTTTACATTTTCTAGGAGCCTCATTTAAAAAAAGGAAAAAGAAACTGGTTATATTAAAAAGCTATTTTAACTTAATCCAGTTTATCTAAGCTATGATGAAGTCAACACACTATCAATGTAAAACTATTAGTGAAACATTCGTGTTTCACTAATATATATATATGTTTCACTAATATACTATATGTTCTTTATTATAAAATATTCTTTTACATACTAAGTTTTTGACAAGTGATGGGCATTTTCCAGTTATAGCATATCTCAACTTTTAAATCTCATGCTCAAATTTTCACTAGAAATGCTTGCTCTATATTTATGTTTTATGAAACAATTTAAATAAAACAATCTTTAAAGTTTTCAAAGAAAAAGTAAATACATACTCAAATTATTCTAAGCATATGTAAATATTTTCTAATAACTAATTTAAGTTTCAGTTTTTAAGTATAAATTGAAATTTATGCCATGAAATTGCAGTTCCCAGTTGCACTAATCCCTTTTAGGGCTGATGATTATTGTCTTGAACGGAATAGTTCTACACAAATCCACAGCACAGAACCACATGCATTGTTCTCTGTGCTTGGTGTCTATCAACAACAGGGCAAAAATAAATAAATATTTTCAGTGCACTTACGGTCTCCCTTTAAATTTTCTAAATAGCAGGACAACATGTCTAATTTCTCAGTTTGACTGCTGTAGTATCACTCAATAAGGTTATAATCTAAGATTCCCAACCCTTACCCAGCAGGAAAGTTTGGGAGGCTTGAATAGATGAAGGGAATTGATAAAATTGCTATGGGAACCAAGGTTTAAGACTGATCACTTTGACAATGCATGTGTAAACAGGGTCAGGACACATTCTGTGTCAAAGGTCTACACCTAAGACCAGATATCCTAGCACTAACTAGCCCAAACTGACTCCCCCAATTATAAAAAGCCCAAGAAAATAGGTAACAGGTAATGCCAAACTTTCTCCCACATAGACTTCTCTCATCTCACCCACTGCTACTCTTAGCAGTATATCTCAATAAATCTATATTTTCTGTTGTCCATTCTGTCTCTGGTGAATTATTTTACCCCTGCACCAATGGTCTACACCCCGATTCTTCCCCACAATGTTGACTGCCTGGAAAGGTGACCATACAGTTGGAGGAGGTAGTTGACCTGCTGTGACCCCCAAAGAGCCACCCAATGTGAAAAAGAGACTTATGAGACTCAACTGCAGGCACACACAGAAAGATTAATAAAGGGTTTATTTACAAAAAGGGGAAATGAAGAAAACATAAGCCAGGGAGCAATAAATTGGTGAAAATGTTCTACCCATTCTGCTGAGCTGTAACCCCAAAAGCATGCTGAAGGCCAATGAAAAATCAAGAACCCCCCCAAGGCCCACATACCTGATTATATAACAAACCTGGCTAGTTATCTCTACCCTCACTGCCCAGCTATCCTCCCTCTGGTGGTGAAGACATCATGGGATTTGTAATCCTTGGTGCTCTGGACCTCTTTGGTCTGGGATGGGGTGGGTTTCATAGAACCCGTGTTTGTGGAGTTTGTTCAGGATATCTTTCCCCCCACATTTTGAAAGGGGAATAGTTCTAAAAACCCAAAGGTTATGGGCCTCACTGTTGGTTGAAGGGCTCAAGTCTCAGCTATGTATCTATCAGCAGCCACTGCAGCATGAGTTCAATCCCCAGACAGGGAGCTAACACACATAGCATAGCACACCTCTCTGTCTCTCTGCAGCTCCCCTCAACAGTGTATTTCAGTCAGTCCACCTGTTCTTTTCCCCACTCTGTCTCTGGTGAATCATCTCACACAACTCTCCCCACCACTCCCTGGGGGCACCTCTGGCCTACACCCCAGCTCTTGTAAATAAATAAATACGTCTTTAAAAAATCCAAAGTTGTGATTTTTCAAACTACCATCAAACCTACAAACAAGTCTTTTGGGTTTTCTCTTTAAAAGATACATTTTAATTGAAGGACTCACACTCCCAATTCTAAAACCTATTGCAAAGCTACATTAATCAAGACAGTGGTGACTGGCATAAGGATAGATAAAAATATCAATAGTATAGAACTCGATGTCCAGAAATAAGGGATTTTTCAATAAAGATATCAAATCTATTCAACAGAAAAAGGGCAATCTTTCAGGAAACCATGCCAGGGAAACAGCATATTCTCATAGAAAGGAATGAATTTGGTCCCAGCCAAAGATTAACTTGGACCAGTGATCTAAATGTAAGATCTAAAACTAATAAACACTTAGAAGAAGACATAAGGATTTATTTAGACCCTTATTTAGGCTCTGGTCTAGGCAAGTTTTTAGATTTAACACCCAAAGCACAGCAACCAAAGTAAAACAGATATATTAGTGCTCGTCAAATTAAAAACTTTTTTACATCAAATTATATCAGCAAGAGGGACCTCCCTGGTGGTGCAGCAGGTTAAAGCACAACACTAAGAAGCTAAAACTACTTCAGCATGAGTTCAATTCCTGGCCAGGGAGGTGACCCACATGGCATGGCAGACTTCTTCTGACCCCTCAGTAGTGTATTTTGTCAACCTGCCTATTCTGCTCCCCACTCTGTCTCTGGTGAATCCTTTCACTGCCTCTGCACCTCTGATTATGCATAAATAAATAAATCTTTAAAAAATTATATCTGCAAGAAAGTAAAAAGAACCCACTGAATGGAAGAAAGTATTTGTAAGTCATCCTTCTAATAAAAGTATGGTATCTCTATATATTCATAAAGAATTCTTACAACTCAACAATAAATATACCAATTTTTTTTTAATGAACAAAAGATTTGAGTGGACATTTCTCCAAAAAAGATATACAAATGGTCAGTAAGCACACAAAAAAGAATGCTCAATATCAGTTAATATCAGGAAAATACAAATAAAGGCCACAAGAAATACCAAGTAGGATAGCTATATTTTTTCAATGAATGATAGCAAGTGATGAAAATGTGGAGATGTTGGAGCCTCTTCATACATTGCTGATGAGAATGTAAAATTGGGCCACCTCCATATCAGTTTTACAGTTCCTCAAAGAGTTGAGAATAAAGTTACCATACATGATCCAGCAATTTTCATTTCTAGGCATATTACCCAAAAGCATTGACAACATATACTCATAATACTCATAAAAGTTTGTACATGAATGTACATGGCAGCGTTATTCACAACAGTCAAAAGTAGAAACAACCCAAAGTCACATCAAACTATCAAGGAGATAATCAAAATGTGATATCTGTACAATGGAATTTTATTTTTTAAGATTTTTTTTTTATGTATGCATACAGAACTGGGGTACAGGCCAGAAGTGCAGGGGTCATGAGAGGATTCATCAGAGACAGAGTGGGGAGCAGCAGAACAGGCAGACTGATGAAGTACACTGCTGAGGGGAGCAGGAGAGACCTGCCTTGCCATGTGGGTCACTGGACAGGTCCAGGATTGAACTCATGCTGAAGTGAATGTGGCTAATCTCACAGCGCTTCACCTTAACCCATTGCACCACAAGGGAGAGCCCTGTGCCATAAAAAAAAGTATAATGCTGATGCTATGACACAGATAAACCTTGCAAACATTATATTTAGTTTAAAAAAAAAAAGGCAGACCTAAAAGATTGCATATCCTATGATTCCATTCAATTACTGGAGATAGAAAAAAAAGATTAGTGTTTGCTAGAGGGGTTGGGAGAGGGTAGCATTGGGTGTAGGTCATTTTGGGTAAGTGTTGAAAATGCTCTCAAGTTAGGTAGTGGTGATGGTCGCTTGACCTTGAAAATGTATTAAAAATTACCAAAGTGTACATTTCAAAATTTTAAGGTATGTGAATTCTGTGTCAGTTCTGAAAGTATATAATGTTTATCTTCCATCCTCACTGCCACTATTCATATCCAATCACATTCACTGCACAAGCCTTCTAATTGATCTGCCTACCCACTAGTTAGTATGACATTTATCACGTAACATGCGGCCCAATCTCATGTGCATGATTTTTAAAAGTACTCATTTGGGCCCTCCCTGGTGGCACACCAGGTTAAAGCATAGCTCTATGAAGCTACAGCAGCCACTACAACATGAGTTTGATCCCTGGCCAGAAAGGTGACCGACATGGCATGGCAGACCTCTCCTGATCTGCCCGCTGCTCCCCTCAGCAGTGTATTCTAGTAGATCTGCCTGTTCTGCTCCCCGCTCTGTCTCTGGTGAATCCTCTCACCCCCTGCACCTGTGGCCTATACCCCAGTTCTATAAGCATAAATAGATAAATCTTTTTTTTTAAATTACTCATTATGTGTCTAACGTTTTGTTTCATAATTTAGTAAAAACCTTCAAAAATAATATAAAGCGTTCTAATATATCCTTTGTCAAGCTTCTGCAAGCTTCAGAACAATCATCAACACCAGGAAATTTATACTGTCCTAATAACCAGTCTGTAGGCCTTACTGAGCTATAGTCTATAGACCTACTACCTGGCCTATAGACCTTATTTAAATGTCCTTAGCTGCCCTAACTCCTTAATTTTCACCACTCTGAGATAGCTCCAGTTTTTTTTTTTAAATCCCCTTGTCCATTTCTCCCTCCCCTGTCCTTCTTTAGCCTAAGAGTCATCACAGTGTTTATTAATCCATTCATCTTGGGGGATATTTTGCTTTCTCAACTCATTCACACTGTGTAAATGCCCAGTGTTTGCTTTTGTCAGTCTGACTTGCTTTACTGAATATAATTCCCTCCATTTTGTGTTTCATCTTATGGATAAATAATATTCCCTAGAGTGGATATACCACATTTTCTTGATGCAATCATCTGTTGACGAACACTTAAGTTCCTACATATTATAGTGCCGCCAAAAATTCTATAGAGCGTATAATTTTTTGTGTTGATGGTAACATTTTTTTGGAAGGCACCCAAGAGTGTAATTAATAGGTTATGTAATATTTCCATTCTTAGTTATTTTAGGGTAAATCCAGATCACTTTCTGTAATGATGCACCCACTTACTTTTCCACTACTGAAAGGATTCCTTGAGCTCTCATCCTCAAGTTACTTATCTTAATCTTACCACCCAAATACCTCTTCTTAGCACTTGGTATATAATCCTTGTTGTGTTTCCTTTAAAACATATATGTTTTAAATATGTTTTTCCTGGCCCTCCCTGGTGGCGCAGCGGGTTAAAGCGCAGCACTGGGAAGCTTAGACCACTTCCTCA
>NW_004567115.1:7840340-7856118 GCF_000260355.1 Condylura cristata | reverse complement strand
TATATATATGTTTTTCCTTTATTTGGGTTATTTTAAAATAGCTATGAATGCAATAGTTGTAACACAGACTAATACAGGAAAGTCAAATAGGGTATCAAAACTGTCAGCATTGCTGCAAATCACATGGTTTCTAATATGGCACACAATATTCAACAAAGCTCCACACAAAACAAAGAACATTCTTTTTTGATGTACACTTTATTTGTTCCCCTGGAAAATCCAGTGTTTATAAAAATTGAGCAGAAAATACTTCTGTGCTTACATATACAACAGGATTAGGTTTTAGACTCATAGGCTATAAACAAGTTCTACATTTACTCTGATGTCCGGCAGGGCATTTGAGAGTCATGTACAGTTGACAATTTTTCTTCAAACCAGACTGTCCTCTGCTGTCATACTGAAGTATGTTCAGTATCTCTGACTGTCTTGACCTTGCCATCAGATTCTCCAATTACTATGGCAATAAGATATGTCCCCATTTAATTGAAATTTCCAAAAATATCGGATCTATAAAGCCTATTTGTTTAAAATGTCTCAACATCTCCTGGGGTGGTGAGGTGCAGTGTGTTTTAGAAGCCATGACTTAAGACTAAGATCCAGACACTAAGTAAACAAAGGGCCATGAACTAGGGCCTCGGTTTGGGATCACCCCACCTTATCAGAGCAGTCATCACAATATTAGAAATAGGCTCTAACTGACAGAAAGACATTCCCAGGAAGGAAAGAAACAAGCCCTCTGGCCAAGGTCCTCCCTGACCCCAAATAGGAGTTACACTTCTTTCTTTAACCCCCACAACTGGCTCCTCACTTGGGTCACTTCTGCTTCACATTAGTACTAGGTAGCCACTTTTGTCCTCTCTATTAACCTATAGGTTCCATCAGGTCTGCTCTACTCCTGCATCTCCAACCTCCAGAGAAGGATCCAGCAGGCACTCCATCAGTCCCTGTAAAAGAAAGAAATGTGTCCATGCTTGAATCTTGAAAGAATGGGTGAAAACACAGGCCTGAGGCTACCTGTCCCCTAGGGCTGTTCCTAATTAGAACATCTGCCAAGACTGATCCCCTCCTGTGTACTAGGACCTGAGTGACACCTGAGATGCAGAGATAAGCAAGACAGATATCCACTCCCATACCTGTGGCAACTGTGGACCCCTGAGGGCTACAAAGAGGGGCAACCAACTCTGCCTTGGGCAATTGGGGCCAGAGACAGTTCCCCCAGATGGTGTCTGATGGAATGAGAGTTAGCCCTGGTGAGGATGGAACTGGCCTAATGCAGAGTGAAGCTTGAAAAACCACATGGGGAAGGGCCCTCCCTGGAGTCACAGCAGGCTAAAGCGCAGCATATGAAGTTCTCTGAAGCCACTGCAGCACGAGTTTGATCCCCGGCCCAGGAAGGTAATCCATATGGCACAGCAGACTTCCTCTGACCCACCCACCGCTCCCCTCAGCAGTGTATTTCAATCAATCTGCCTATTCTGCTCCCCACTCTGTCTCTGGTAAAGCCTCTCACCACCCCTGAACCTCTGTCCTGTACCCCAGTTCTGTATGCATAAATAAATACATCTTTAAAAAAAAAAAAAAGAACAGAACTTCAGTAATGCATGCCTCCTCCAGAAGCCTGCCACACTTTCTTCTTCCACTCACCACCATGGCATTGAGGCAGAGAGAGTCAGGAGACCAACCAGGCCTGTTCTGATGACCTGCTTTCTGACTAATATGTGGCATTTTGTTCTTAGAATTTAAGGGCTTTTAGCTTAAGCAAATGATGATAAAATAGTTTTTCCTCAATTTTATCATCATCTCGCTTCTGATATCCCTTGATCCTAACTTTGAAGTGTAATAACAGTAGGCTTGAATCTTTGAAGACTTCTTACAACCATTCAGGAAGAGGAAAATTCATTTAATTAAATTCTCTTTTTTGTTTATAAATAAAAATTTAACCAATTCATTGTTATCCCAAACTCCAAGTCTCCAGAGTTATCTCCGAGATTAAGATAATAGCTACCTTAGCACTCAAGTGGAATTGACACAAAGGAAAATCTGGCTAGTAGGTGCCCAAGTCAACAGACAGGGAAGGCTTCTATGTGTTCAAAGGTTACTAAAGGAAACATATTTTTGTGGCTCTGAGTTGCTGAAGACATTCTTCCTGATCATAGCCCTAATGGTGCCCCTCAGCCGGCCATTTAGGCTCCCAATTCCTCTGTTACCTCACTGAGCAGCCACGTTTACCTCCCAGAGAGGGGGCTTGTTTCTTTCCTTCCTAGGAATGTCTTTCTGTCAATTAGAGCCTATTTCTAATAATGTGATAGCTGTCTGTTGAGGATTGTGGGCCTCACCTTTTGGTAAAACAATGAACCATGTGAAGGAATAAAGTAAACATAAAATGTGGTAAGGAAAGAAACCATAACAATGACAGTGATGGGTAGGCGACTGAACTGGGAGGTGCTGTGAGACTCTTCCATTCTCCTTGAATTACACTGAAGGTAGTATCTTAATGCATGCTGAAAAATGAAGCGGAACCCGATACACAAGTACCAAAGGAAGTAAAGGCCTGGAGGAAAGAAGGCGCTTGGAATGTTCCAGGTGCAGGCCCAGTCCAGTTGGAGAGCCATCAAGAGGGGATGCAAGCATTGTGAAGTCAGAGTAGTGACACACCTGTGGGTGAAAGGTAACCCTTATCTCATGCTGTGTCACAAAACAACCCAAAACTCACCAGCTTAAAATAACAGCCATTTTATTTGTTCACCATTCTGGGAGGCAGCCATTGAACTGAGATCAGCAGAACCAGAGGTCTCTCCTTGTCTCACTGAAGTGGCTGTGATCATTGGACTGGGACTGGTGGATCTAAGAAGACCACATATTTGTCTGGTGATTAGTGCCAGTTTCACTCATTGGTCTAAGGAACCTAGATGGGAGAAATCATCTCTGTCAGAAGAAAAGTGAATGTACCAATTGTTTTTTTCTTATCAGTCCCACCTGAGTTCTGTCAATTATAACAATGGTTAATAGTTTTAATTCTTCAGCCATTGTCTACTGAGATCCCTCACTCTCCAGCAGGCTAGATCAGGCCTCTGCACACGTTAGTCTCAGACAAACATTCCAAAGGGACAAAAGCAAAAGCTGCAAGGCCTTTTGAGGTTTAGGCTCAAAAGTCAAATAATGTCACTTGTAGTTCATTCTATTGATCAACTGAGGTCACAAAGCCAGCCTAGGCCCAAGGGGTGGGGGGAAAAAAGACTACTCCTTTTTACAGAAGGAATGATAAAATCACCCATTTCAGAAAGGTCATGCATACAGGAATGGAAGGAATTAGTGACCAATTTTGCAAAAGACTTCATCAGTATTAGAATTTTACATTTAAGTCTATGAGCAATGGGCAGTTGCTGGTGAGATTCAAACGTATGAGTTGGACAAACCTAGTTTATGTTTTAAAAGATGCACTCTGGGGTCTCCCTGGTGGCACAGGGGTTAAAGTCTCAGTGCTATTAAGCTATCACCAGCCACTGAAGCATGAATGCATGAGTTCAGTCCCTGACCAGGGAGCTGATCCACAAGGCTCAGCAGATCTCTCCTGTCTCTCCTACAGCTCCTCTGAGCAATGTACTTCAGTGAATTTGTCTGTTCTGCTCCCCACTCTGTCTCTGGTGACTAAGTGGTCATCTTGGATAGATGGTTGGATGTTCAAATATGAGGCTTAGCAGGGAGGCTGAGGCTGAATTTGTGAATTCAAGAGTTTTGGATGTCGGTTCATGCATCAACTTGTCTAGGTTACCGCCCCTAGTTATTCAATAAAATACCAGCCTAGATATTGCTGTGAAGAAATTTGGTAGATGTGACTAAAGTTCATAATCCACTGGGTTTAAGTATGGTAGAATTTCCTGGATTATCTGGATAGAGCTGTAGATCCCAAGATTAATAACAAAAGAGGAAGGATATCAGCCCTGTTCTCCTAGATTCCATAATTTGAATTATAAATTTGATGAGTGACTCTGACTCAAACACCTACAACTAAGATCAAATTTTCTTGAAGAGCAAGAGACCTATGCTGGAGGTAAGCTACATGACCAGCTGAACCCAGTTGACAAGTTTTACTCTTTTGGTAAGAGTTGACCACCTCATATGCCACTAATAATAATATCACATTCCTTAACCATACGTCTATTAGACAAGAACAACATACTTACTACAGTAGCTGACATTAGTTGGTGACAGTTCTCCAAACATGGTTAACATCTCCCCTATCTATTCCCTCAGCTTCTCTAACTTCCCACAGCCCTGGTTAGCCTATAGATACTTACCCATATACAAGTTATTGATTTTTTTAACATGGTAAGAAAAGATTACATTTAGATTTAGCCAACTGTACTCAAGTTAGATTTTGTTGGAACCTCCAAATTACTAAGGTCAGGAGAAAGTTGCATGCCTTCTTCTCTCTTCTTCTTCTTCTTCTTTTCAGGGTGTTGACCTTGACCATGTCAGTGTCACAGAGCTTCCTCAGAGCCTGTGCGATCTAGTTCTTGCTGGCCTAGACATCCACTATGAACACAAGTTTGTGGTTGTCATCAATCATCTTCATGGCCAGGAAAACTTGATGATGGCATATTGATCAAGCATGTTTCTCCCGGGGGCACTCTTTAAGGATATTTGGGTTACCTCCAGAGTTGGGGCATCTCAGACCTGTCTGGCTAAGTGACATGTGGATCTTCTTTTTCTTATGTCTGTGGGTGCCTTTCAGCTGTTTTCTTATTTTGGTTTTTGCTTTGACTTTAACTTTGACAGGATGGGGCCTTCCTTCTTTCCTCAATGTCATATTCATAAAGTGATTCATTCTTTATGAATGGCTCAATTATCTCTGCAAAAATAAACTACAGCATGTAGGTATATTATAACTGCTAAAACTCTTTAGGAAAGCAATAGAATATACTGTATCCAGAATCAAAATAATGTCAACACCCTCCCCCATATCAAATTCCATTTCTAAGAATTTATCCTGAAGAAGTAAGCCAAAAGACAGAAAGGAATTAATGGACATGAAATGCTATATTATTAAGTGCACTATTGTAGAGTCAGGTCTCCATAGCAATATGAAAATTACTTATACGCATGATCACCATCTATAGTTGAAGGTAATGTGAAAATTAAAGTTATGTAAAAAGCTTTCAGCATATAGTAGCTGCTAGTTACATAGATCTCTTTGCCTTAGGGATAGCTGGGTTTTGAAATGAGAAGCACTAAAAAAGAGGGTGTCCAACTGTGAAGGCAGCCCAGAAGGTCAGGACCCAGAGAATAATAATAATGGCAGCCAATTTAAATTACATGTTGTTTTTACTGGACACTGTTCAACTCTTAACTCATTTAATCATTATAAAAACCCTAATAAGTTGGCAGTATTGTTATTACTCCCATGTAGTAAGCAAAGAAATTAAGGAAGAGAGAGATTAAGAAATTTGCCTAAGGTCACAGAGCTAGTAAAAGGAGGAACAGGTATCAAACCTTAGGTAATCCTGGCTTTCCAGCTCACCTGTTTTGCAATCTTGCTACACCTGACTCGAAGATCATAACATCTGCCCTCCAATGAGATCATCTCAAAACTATCTAGGGATTATAGATGAATATTTTGCCCATTTTATTGGAAGTTCAATTATGTTGCGGTAGTGTTTACATAATTTTTTTTTTAATTCTGAAATTAAGTCAGGACTTGAAAAACACCTTCAAAGAAGATACACAAATGGCCAGTTAACAAGTGAAAAGATGTTCAACAGCACTAACCAGTAGGGGAATGCAATTCAAAGCCACAATGAAACACTACTTCATACCCACAATGATGACTACTCTTTGAAAAATGATAAGCACTGAACAGAATGTGGAAAAAAATGGAATCCTTTGCATTCGTTGCTAGTGGGACTATATAGTGGTACAGCTATTGGGAAAGGTAGCATGGCAATTCTTCAGAAAATTCAACATAGAATCACCATATGCTCTAGCAATTCTCCTTCTGGGTATATACCGATATGTTTTGGAAGCAGGAACTTGACTGTACAAGTTATCTGTACAAGTTCATAGCAATATCAGTCAGGGTTGCCAAAAGAAGGAAGCATCCATGATGAGCTGAATTATGACACCCCCTACCCCAACCCTTCATATGTTCTAATTCTCAGAACTTCAGAATGTGACTGTATTTACAGTAGGGTATTTCAAGAGGCCATGGAGATTAAATGAGGTCATTAGTGTGTACTCTAATGCAATATGACTGATGCTATATAAGAAAAAGCAATTAGACAGACAAAGAGAGAAGGCCATGTGAAGACACAGAGGGACGATGGCCATCTACAAGCCAGGGAACAAGGCTCTAGAAGAAGTCAACCCTGTTAACACCTTAATCTTAGGCTTCTAACCTCGGGGCTATGATAAAATAAATTTCTGTCATTTAAGCCACACAGTCTGTGGTACTTTGTTATGGCAACCCCAAACAAACTAGCACATAATGGAATTTCCATTGACATATTCACAAATTAGCAAAATACAGTACATATATACAATGGAATGTTATTAAGTTTAAAGAGGGAAGGTAATTAAGACAGCTGTTCTAATATGGATGAATCCTGAAAACACTGTGTGAAAAGAAACCAGACCCAAAAGGACAAATATTGTATGATCCCACTTACAGGAAGCAGCTAGAGTAGTCAGACTCATAGAGACAGAAAGTAGAATGATGGTTGCTGGAGGCTGCGTGAAGGGGAAAATGGGGAGTTGTTGTTTAATGAGTACAAAGTTTCAGTTTGGTATGATGAAAAAGTTCTGGAGTTCATGATGAATGGTGGTGCTGGTTGCACAACAGTGTCATAGTACTTAATGTCACTGAACTGTCCACTTTATATTTTTGGAGGATAAATTTTATTAGATAGCTTTAACATAATGAAAATTTTTAATTAAAAAATAAGAATCTCAAAATAAAATGAAATCCATAGCAGTATAATAAGGAAAAAAAGAAAACACTATATAATTTAAAGAAAGAGAATTAATGCTAGGACTTGTTACAAAATTGTTGGAAGGAGCAAAAGTGGGAATTCCTCAAAAGATTAGCAAGTGGAGGAAGCCACTTCTAACCCTAGGACTGGAAAAGTAAAAACAGAAAAATGGTGTCTCCACACCCCAGAAATGTTGTTTTCAGGCTGCCATATCCTGCAGCTTGCACTTGACTTGGTGACCAGCCATGACCTCTACTCCCAATATGCCTAGAGAATTTTCTCTCCCCCTCCCTCCTTCCAAAAGTCCTCCCTAACTAAAGAAGCTGCAAAGGATTCTGGGAAATGTAGTTTGTAGGCTTCCAGCCTTAAAGAGGGGTAAATAGATTGATGGTAGGCTCTGTCCAACTCACAGATCTTTAAAGAAAGTGATCAGAAAAAGAGAAAAGCAATGTGAAGGGGAGAAAAAAGAAATCTTGATATTTCCAGGTTTCCTTTGGACTTTCGTTACTTTTCTATCAACCCCACCTCCAGTTTTGTGCACTGGCCATTACTAATCCAGAGATCAATTAAATAGGATGGCCATCCTACTGCACAGGGGTGAGCAAGTGACCCCAGCATGTCACGCCTTATCTCCTATCCCCTGGCCATGATTTGTTCAGGGCCAGGCACATGACCCAAACAAGCTATTCAAAGCCATTTTAGGGGATTTCTAGGGGCAAAAAGTCCCTCTCTTTAGGAGAGTGTGAGCTTATAACAATCCTGTTAGGCTAACAGTGCTGCAATCACCTTCCTACTAAGGAGAGAAGACCTGTTTGGGAATATAATGGCAGGTTTTTAGCACGGAGTCAGCTGCTACTGTGTGCCAGGGATAAATTCAAAACTCCGAGCAGTTTCTTCTGCTTCTTTTAAAATTTTTATCTGCAAATTTTCTTGTGTGAAATGCTATTGGTTCAGGTCTCCACACCTTAAGCTTATGCAATGGAATTTTTTCTTTTTTTTCACTCAAAATGCAGTTCAACTAGTTCAGCAATTTTCTTGTGCAATGCTCTAAAGTTACACTCAGGAGCTGCCCTCAAGGTGCAGGTCCCTGCACTATGGCCCTATAATTATGTGCTTTGGGAACTTGTATAAATAATTGACTTGGATAGAAGCCAAGGAGCTTTCTACTGAGTTCTGATATGCACTAAAAAGGTGTCTCCATGACCCACCAATGTGTTTGCCTGCTTAGTGATGACACAGGTCACCACAGCCAGCGAAAACCTCGAAACCACCATCTCTATCCCAGTCACTCAGTGAAAATCAGAATACCTTGTATACAACCAAAAACTTTGTGAGTTCCCTTTAACTACAGTTATTCATATTATTTAGATGAGGTGAACTCTTTCTGTAGCAAATAATAAAAATCTGAATCAAACTATGCACAAAGGGGAATTTGTTAGCTTCTGCACAAATTAGACACCAAAGATGAAAGGGCAAAGGTAGACCATAGCTCCCCCAAAATGGAAGAGGCCTGACTGAATGTTAGGGAACTGCAGGTAAATATGAGGAAACCATATGGTTGCAGGAAACAGTCTACAGGCTGTTATGTCTAGCACCCAAGTGTTGCAATCCAGTTTAACCATAGGCTATGTACCCAGACTTTAAGATGACTCCAATGATCCCACCTCCTATATTTATTTATTTTAAAGATTTATTTATTTATACATACAGAACTGGGGTACAGGTCAGAGGTGCAGGGGCGGTGAGAGGATTCACCAGAGACAGAGCAGGGAGCAGAACAGGCTGACTGATGAAGTACACTGCTGAGTGGAGCAGCGGGCTGGTCAGGAGAGGTCTGCCTTGCCATGTGGATCTCCTCCGGGGCAGGCGGGGATCGAACTCATGCGGAAGTGGCTTTAGATTCTTGACCTCCGGGGCCAGGATGGAACTCGCACTGAAGCAGCTGCAGCTAGCTTGCAGTGCTGCATCCTAACCCGTTCCACCACCAGGGAGGGTCACCTTCTATATTTAAGGAAGTTGTCAGTCATAATCAGATCCCCAAACAGGAATCTCTTCCTCTGTCTCTAAAAATTCTTTGCCTTCAATTTTCCATCTCAGGCAAACACAGGCCCACTTCTGAATCAGAGCACACTGGGAGAGAGGTGTGCTGTTTGGGAAGTCATTCTCTAAGCACAGAGTGAACAAATCCACACACACACAGGTGGTGGCACGCTGAGGATGGGTGGCTAGAGCTGTCTGCCCCCCCACAGAAAGGAGAAGCTTACCAGTGATATTGTCTACAACCTCCTGTATGCTTGATCAAAAAAAAAGCAGACTGCCTTCAATTCCTGTTTTATTACTTTTATTGCTTTTAAATGATCTCCGGGCAATGCCTCCCCTAATCTCTATACCCAGGTTGATGGCTTGAACCACGTGCATGAGACATGAGTCCTTCCTCTCACTTAGCACATTTGCCCAAAGACAAGAGTGTAACCCCCTGACTGGTGCCTCTCCCCTCTCCTTTGGCAGCGTCACCAGCTCGTTGCAGGATTTTCCACTTATATCTCTAGCTGGGAGTTGAACATCTGACTCGCCCCCTGCTTCTCCTGTCTAATTTCAGGATGCATCTATAAAACAAGCATGCAAGAGAGCTTTCAAGAACTCATAAGCTGCATCCCTAATCTTTCAGGCAAGTCAGCTCTCTCCAGCTGTTCTGGCTTGGGGACCTCTCAGAGACACCCTATGTGTCTGACATCCCATGTCGCTGACTGAATGGAATCAGACATTGACAACAAGTTGTTATTTACAAATAATCGTGAACGGCCTTGATGTTTAGAAGCTATGTGTTCCCCAGCCACTCTGAGACTAGAAAGGGAACCAAACACAGCCCCAACCCTCACCTCCCACCTTTGTTCCCAAGTGGACTCCTCGTCTCCAAATGCCCAGGCCTGGAGGAGCCATTTAAGAAAGTTGAAGAGGTCTTCTGAGTGACCCCGCTGCAAGGCCGGCAAACCCTGAGGCCCATTTTGGGCAGTGGGAACAGGTCTGGGGAACAGGGGAGCCACACAGAATGCAGTCATTCTGAAATGTATCTCCAAATCTGACCCCTAGATGTCAAAATTTCAATGGCACTACGGGGACTCTTTTGCACAACACCCCAACTTTTAACCCCCAACTTAAACACACTGACAAGACCAGCCTGTGCATGGTATCCTTTACAGTATTCACAAAATGACCAACAAACACTCACCTATTCTTTACAACCACCCCGTGGGGGCTTGATGAATTCTTCCCCATTGGAAAGAAGAGGAAATGAAATCTCAACTAGCATGATTTGGCTAAGATTGCACGATAGTGACTTGGGGGAGCCAGGTCCCAAGTCCGAACCTGTGTGCGCCATAATCTTTTGTGAAAATTCCTGGCAGGGAGAGATCTCACCACCCCAGACAGGGCTATTCTGTTGGCAACACCTCACCTCACCTGTCCTATAGAGTCATTACTTTGAGGAACAGAGTTGATTTGTTATCCATTGACTGTTGTATTCACTTACAAGATTGCCTCCTGAGATCACAGACCAAGGAAGTGGGCATCAGGCTGAGGAAAAAGGAAGGTGCAGACATGCTGCCAAGCTCAGTGTGCCAAGGCGCAGCTCACAAAATGGGTCTTCCTGGCCAGGGAGCTCCTTAGGGCATGGTTTCCTGGAGCCCAGAACCAGCTAAAGGACTACACCTTCACCTTCAGGACATGTCTACACCCTCAGGATTGAGTCAGAGGTCAAGGACTGGTATAACCTCTCAGTTTGCTTTTACCTACCAGAATCATGAGCTTTTACCTACCAGAAACATGGGAGACAAAGGGAGATTACACATGAGGCCTTCACTGACCCTGGTGTTCCTAGCCAAAGCCACAGACTGACCTGTTACAATCTTGGAGAGACATCAGCGTTATGTTTTTAGTCAAAGGTTCATTCAGTCAGACAATAGTGCCTGAGCACACCCAGTATCCAGACATAGGCATACCATCCAGGCCATCATTGAATTCCCAACTTCCCAGCTCTTGTTCCCGGAAACAGTCAGCCCAGACTTTTCCCTAAAACCCAGAATTCTCCGGTCAACTGGACTCTGGCATTACTTAGCCTACGGTCTTGGAAACAATCATTCTTATTTGGTTTATTTCTTTTATTTATTTTTTACAATCATTTTTATTTATGACTGAATTCTTCTGGGGAACTGCCCCTTCCTTAGCCTCATTAAATACCACAGAATAACCTGCTGCTTAGGTCATCACCCGAGAAATGCTGTAACACTACTCCTCGCGAGAACATCCAATTATACACAGTGCTGAAGTCCTTCCCGTTTGCAACAGTAGGCTCTGTTAAAGGACCGAGCAGACTAATAAACCACCTTTGTAGCTTGACTTTCTCTATACAGGTTTATTTTTTAAATGAGGACTAATTTTATTCACATTTGGTAACAGGAAGCTAGAGCTGTCAACACAGTCATTTATACACATCATGAAAGCCCTAAAATAGCACTTGCAGTCAGCCACTAGATTCCATAAAGCTGATGCCTTAATGGAACCTTTCTTTCATTATTGCAAAATAGTCTCCACATCGATAAACATGTTGTCAACTGTGGCAAAGAAAACTTGGTTTGGGGTTTTAAAAAATAGCATTGCTGTCTTGCAGGAAGAATTATTTATATTATCCATTCAAATTAATACTAGATTGGTATATTTTAAGCAGAGTTTTAAAGGGTAAGAGCCTGTTTTCCTCCAGAGAAGTAAGATTAATCACACTGTCTTCAAGAAATGAATTCAATCTTCTTTGATAGCTTCCCTGCTGTTTGCTAGTAGAACTGAGAGTTTTATCAGTTAATTCAGAACACAACAAAATCATAGCAAGTGAAATAACATACAGAACTTCTATGCAGAAATTTGAGAATATCAGTACTAAACTACTTTGCTTCCTCCTCCTCTCTATTCCTTCCCCTCCAGAACATTTTTTGAGCTCAGAGCAAGAGATTCACTTTGCAGACAACCTTTCAAGGATAGCTCACGTATTGAATACCTGTTAAGCAATTTATGTGCGTACTCTATGTCCAGTTTTGTGTTGGGCTTTACTAGGGGCACTTTAAGGAAAAGCAGTTAAGAATTAGTTGTGGGGCCCTCCCTGGTGAGCCAGCAGGTTAAAGCACAGCACTAAGAATATCTAAAGACACTTCAACATGAGTTTGATCCCCACCCGGGAGGTGACCCACATGGTGCGGCAGACCTCTCCTGGCTCACCCGCTGCTCCCCTCAGCAGTGTACTTCGTCAGTGGGCCTGTTCTGTTCTCCACTGTCTCTGATGAATCCTCTCACTGCCCCTGCACCTCTGGCTTGTACCCTATTTCTGTATGCATAAATAAATAAATCTTTTAAAAGAAAAAAAGAATTACTTGTGAAGATATGTCTGACACGTGAAATTAATAGAAAATAACATAAGATTCGAGGTAATTAAGTATGAAACTGTGAACTGCTGACTCAGCCATTTGAGCTTAGAAAACTAGAAATGGCAATGCTGATTTTATTATTGTGAAACAATGAAAATAGAAGTAAAAGTTGAGTTGGGCCTTGGAAGAAGATAGTAGAAATAATTACTAAAACTGATGGCAAAATAGATCAGGTTCTCATGCTGCCTGTCACTACAAAAGCCAATAAGCAGAGACAGAAACTGAATCTACAAGCACTTTTATTTCTCACCCTGCTTGGCAGCAGTCTGAGAGAATGGCAAGCAGAGCACCCCCAAGGAAACCATCCTGCCGTGGACGTGGATCTGAGAGAACAGTGGGAAAGCACCCTGAGGAAACCATTCCACCATCTCATCTGGAGCCTGTCTTGTTAAAATGAGTTGAGCAAACACACTTAGTCATAGGAAAACAGCCTGTCATAAAGGCCCATCGCGGCCCTCCCTGGTGGCGCAGCGGGTTAAAGCACAGCTTTAAGAAGCAAAAGCCTCGTCTGTCCGCATGAGTTCGATCCCCGCCTGCCCCAGAGGTGGTCACATGGCGAGGCAGACCTCTCCTGACCCTCCTGCTGCTCCCCTCAGCAGTGTACTTTCGTCGATCTGCCTGCTCTGCTCCCCACTCTGTCCCTGGTGAATCCTCTCACCCTCCGCATCTCTGGCTTGTACCCCAGTTCTGTATGAATAAATAAATAAATCTTTTTTAAAAAAAATAAAAATAAAATAAAGGCCCATCGCAGTTGATGCTTCTAGTGTCCATCGTGTTTCGCCTCCGGAATTTGTTATCAGCTTCCCAGGTCTCTTGTTCTGGTATATCTAATAGCATCAATGTCTGGCACTCCTTTGGACATCATTGGGGCAGGAATCTCAGTTCAAAGCAAGAGTTTTCGTTAAAAGAAAACATATCATTAGTCACATAGTGACTATGCTATGTGTGTGTGCTCAGATTCCTGTACTAAGTTTGGTGCCTTCTCTTCCTCCCTAGTCCGCTATCATTTCCCCACTCTTTGTTATGACCTTCATCGCTCCTTCTGTCTCCTTCCTTCTCCTTCTCAGTTGTTGCCATGCTGTGAGAAGCCTGGTGGAGATAATGCTTGGTGAAAACTTAAGCTTGCTAAAACCCACATAAGAGAGCTTGGGAGCAGAGTCCCCAATAAGTCAACCATTAAGATGCCTCTGGCACATGAGAAATCCTGAGGGGGAACCACCCAAATCAGCTACTCCTGATACACAAAAACTGCATGAAATATTAAGTAATTGCTGTTTCAAACTGCTAAATTGAATATATGATCTTAGCTAATATAGAGTAGGATGGTTTTAATCAGGTAAAAGGAGATACTTCTGACAAATATAGTCCAACAGAATGAAATGAACTGTGTGATTCTCCTTCCTCCTGATCCCAAAACTCATTCTTATATTCCAGGTTTCCGTGATTTATCCCTTCCGCCTAGACCATATTACCATAAATATCCTCCTGACTAGCTTTCTGGCCTGGGCTCAAACATTACCCTCTGCAGAAACCTTTCTTGATCCCCTCCTCTCTTGATTTCTTTGTCCTCTAGGATCCAACTGTTTCTCCCCCACCCCATGTTTCCTTTTACCACAAATACCATTTGTGGCCTAGTAACTTCTCTGCCCACCCCACTAAACTGTGAACAATTTAAGGCAGATATGGGCCCAGCATCTAGCCAAGTCCTTGGCACAGATGAGGTACCCAGGGAAATTTAGGACTTTAGGAACTCAAGGCCAGAGAAATCTCTTAGGAATGTAAATTAAGTGCCAACAAAGCAATTGATGTCTGGTTTGAAGAGCAAGCTACGACTCCCCAGACACACGCAAAGAGACTCGCTCTCTGAGAAGCCTAGGGCCATCACAGGAGCCAAGAGCACCAGTGTTCACTCGTGTCAGAGAGGAAGTACTATTGGGAATGGGATGAGGAAGGGACCCAAGATCAGACACTGTCTGGCAACTCCAGAAACTCAGGAAACTTGATCCTGGACATTAACTCAGGCTAGCTGAGGCTGACCAAATGATTATAAAGTAGAAAGTAGCATTTTCTCCACTGGAGATGTGAGGCAGAACCCAGAGTCCAGTAATAGCTTGCTACCAGAAGGCCAGCTCTGGACAGGCCACAGTATCCAACCAGGCCTGGATGTTATGCCAACCCTGTCAACCTTGGCCTAGACCTTGGTTGTCTTTATTTAAGATTCACACAGAGTTGACATGAGGGAAAGGGGCCTGGGGCCAGATCAGTAGGGTCAGTCAGTCTAATCTAGGGTGAGGCTTCAGTTAATCAGAAACTAAATTTCTAGTTTAGGTGTAAAGTGGTGGAGGAGGGGAGCAGTGCACAGGTGTTTTCCATTTGTTTTCTTTTAAAAATTTAATCTTAAAGCAGTTCAAACACACAAGAAAATGATTTTATATTTTGACCAAGAAACAAGGATAAAGAAGGAAGGTCTCCTGGGAGTAAAATCCTCCTGACTTCCAGTGTCCCATATCCAGCCTTGAAGTTCACAAATACCAGAAAGCCAAGGGCATGGGGTCATTATCACCAGCAGCAGCAGCAGCAGCAGCACACAGCACACTACTTGGTATTCCCAGAGCGAAGTTGGATTTCCGGTTGCATCTCTCTGTCTGGGGAGGTGGGGGAAGGGTTGGGTGGGGGGAGTGCTGTCTAAATGGAACATGCCCTCTTGACAGAAATTGCTGCCCCTGCAGTCAAGGCTTCCAGGATTATCCAGCTCACCCCTTCTCACCTCTCAGAGTCCTCAGTATAGACACTTCTACCCCACCAGGTTCGGTTTTGAGGGCTCTGATTTACTTAGAATACTTGAGGAACAAGAAAAATCAAGTTATGAGTATTTCCCCATTTCTCACTCATTTTCTTACTTTGCACATGGTATTTCTTTGCCCTATAAAAAATGTTCATTTTCATTATGAAACTTATCAATCTTTTATGCCAGTTAGCTTTTGTGTCAAGTTTAGAGCTTTCCTCCCCTCAGATTATATTTCCTTTGAAGTGTCTCCTGTTCTAACCATTTTTATGATTTCATTTTTTTCATCAATCTTATTAAGGTGTAATTCATTACAATAAAAGGCACTGGTTTCAAGTTTACCACTCAGTGAGTTTCTGTATGTCCTTGGTCAATCCCACCTCCACCTCCTGCCTTCCCCCCAATTTCATTCTTTAGGTAAAGAGCAATTCACTTATCCTTCTTCCTATTGTATATTTTCCAGTTTTTCATTATTATGAAGAAATTTGCTTGATTCAATTTTTTGGTTTGGTTTTGTTTCTGATAGTTTAATATATATTTTTAATATAATAATT
>NW_004567115.1:7780969-7840049 GCF_000260355.1 Condylura cristata | reverse complement strand
TTTTTTTTTTAGAATAGTGTTGAGTTCACAGCAAAATGGAGCAACAGAGTTCCCATATATGCTCTGACTCCCACCAACCCAGCTCCTCCACTGTCAATATCGCCCATAAGAGTGGTGCATTGTTTATCATGAGTGAATCTACACTGACACATCTTTGTCACCCAGAGTCCATAGCTCACCTCAGGTTTCATGCTTAGTGTCAGACATGCTATGGGTTTTAACAAATGTGTAGTATCTTGTATTATGGTATCATACAGAATGGTGTCCCCATTCCTGGAAATGACTGATCTTTTTACTATCTCCATTAGTCTTGCCTTTTCCAGAATGTTAGATAGATGGAGCCTCAAAATATGCAATCTTTTCAGAGTGGCTTCTTCCACATAGAATGTGCATTGAAAACTCCTCCATATCTCCTCATGGCTTGAGAGTTCATTTTTTTTTCAGTGTTGAGCTACATTCCATTGTATGACTTTGCCACTGTTTATTTCTTCACCCACTTACAGGTATAATTTGGGAATTACAAACAAGGTGACTGTTTGCGTACTTAAGTTTTCTACTCTTCTGGGTAAATTCCAAATTCCAAGAAGCACAATTGCTAAATCAGATGGTAAGAATGTATTTTTAAGAAACCACAAAACTGTCTTCAAAAATAGCTGAATCACCTCAGCCCAGGGAAGAAGCTCAAGAATATCTCTTTGGCAAAGCAGAGGGACATAGGGAGCAGTTTCCATGCTTTTCTGAATCAAATTTTCAAAATGAATCATTGTTACTCAAGTGAAGAAAGAGGAGTTTCAAAAGCAAAAACAGGAAAGAAGAGAGATAGAGTATCTCTCTCTCAATTGCATCACCTGAGGCAAGACAAATTATACCCTCTGCCTTCCTTCTTTATACATAAAATCAGTCTCTATCCAGATCACAGGTCAATAAGCTTTTCTGTTTTAAAAGGCCAGCTAGTATATATTTTTTGCTTGGTGGGCCACATGGTCTCTCTCATAACCACACAGTTGCATCTATAGCAGGGAGGGATCAGGGACCACATTTGGCTGCATTCCAAGAAAGCTTGATTTGTGGTAGGCAGGGGCATTACTGTACCATTCTGCTTTCTGACTAGCAGTGAATGAGAGTTCTTGTTGTTCCACAGCTAAATCAGTATTTGGTGTTGCCAGAGTTTTGAATGTTGGCTATTATACTAGGAATATAATAGGAGCTTGTGACTTTAGGTTTCATTTCCCTGATGATATCTGATGCTGAACATCTTTTCATATGTCTCCTTGCCATCTTACTTGTCTTCTTTGATGAAGTACCTAATCAGGTCTTTTGACATTTTTATTTGCATTGTTCATTCTCCTAATATTGAATTTTAAAAGTTCCTTATTAGAAATGTATCCCGCAGTTATTTTCTTCCTGTAGCTTGTCTTCTTATTCTTTTAATTGTCTTCATTTATTGCATTTAAATCTTTGACCTATCTGGAACTTATTTTGATCAAAGAAGTATGACTGGAAATCCAGTCATACTTTTTTGTTTGATTATTTTTTTTTATTGTTTCTTTGATTTTTGCAGATGGGGTAATCCAATAATCCCAACATGATTTATTGAATAATACATCATTTCCCCACCAATTTGAAAGGCCACTTTTTTTTTTTTAAAGATTTATTTATTTGTGCATACAGAACTGGGGTACAGGCCAGAGGCTCAGGGGCGGTGAGAGGCTTCACCAGAGACAAAGTGGGGAGCAGAACAGGCAGATCGACGAAGTACACTGCTGAGGGGAGCAGCGGGCGGGTCAGGAGAGGTCTGCCACGCCATGTGGTCACCTCCGGGGCAGGCGGGAATCGAACTCATGTGGAAGCGGCTTTAGATTCTCAGTGTTGTGCTTTAACCCGCTGCGCCATCAGGGAGGGCCTGAAAGGCCACTTTTATACTGAAGTTTCATATGAATTTAGATCTAAAGAACATACTGCTTGTAAAATCTGTAGCAAGTGACTACTTAAAACAAGAGCTACCTAGACCCTACCAACCATTCTTCAAATATGAGTACCTGAGTCATTTTCATGCATGTGTTGACCATATCCTAGAGTTTTTATAAACCATATTTGCATTGGGCTGGAAGTTTCTCAAGGACAAACTGGAGGGTCCTTCAAAACAGAGACCTTAGCCTAATAGCTCTTTGATCTTGTTAACTCTCTTTAATTGGCCATTCCCTAAGGACAAAATTACTGTCCCCTCCTCTATTAGCCAGCCTCATCACAAGATGTTCTTCTGCCTGTCAAGGGAAAGGTTCTTTTGGCTTTTGTCAGGACAGGAAAGCCCTGGGGAAAAGGCTGTCCTATCTGGATAATCTTAGATACCCATCCCACACACTGACCACTCCCTCCTCCTTGGTGACAATTCCTTAAAACCTTCTACAGACAGTGCAGCACCAGTTTGATCCCTGGCCAGAGAGGTGACCTACATGGCGTGGCAGACCTCTCCTGTTTTGCCCTCTGCTCCCCTCAACAGTGTATTTCAATCCATCTGCCTGTTCTGCTCCCCACTCTGTCCCTGGTAAATCCTCTCACAACCTGCATCTCTGGCCTGTACCCCAGTTCTTGTATGCATAAATAAAGAAATCCTTTTAAAACAAGATCTTCCTGGCTCTGGGCCTTCCTAAAGAGAAGTGGCAATGTGTGTTGTAGGCCAAGTGAAAATAAAGACCACTCTGTTTGGTGTCCACTGCTGGCATTCCTTCCTAACAGAAAACCACGTGGGGGTGGAGTGTGGCCACCCCTCACCTTAGGCTGACAGCTCAGGTCGGGCTCACATCCCCCTCAGAGGGCCCCGATGAAAGCTCAGGTCTTATGCTTGACCTATCCACCTTCCGTTCCCCACCGCCTGAGTCTGCTTCCCAGAACTGCCACCAATGCCCCACCCTGAACTTCTCCCCTTCTTTCCTTCTGACTATTTTTGTTTGCCTCTTCTTAAAAATAAGTTTGCAGGCCCACCCTGGTGGCACAATAGGTTAAAGTACAGCACTATGAAGCTATCGCAGCCACTGTAGCACAAATTTGTTCCCTGGCCAGCAAAGTGACCCATGTGATGTGGAAGATCTCTCCTGACCCAGCCACTGCCGCCCTCAGCAGTATATTTCAGTATATCTGCCTGTTCTGCTCCCCAATCTGTCTCTGGTGAATCTTCTTCCCCCTCCACTCCCCCCCCCACACCTCTGGCTTGTACCCCAGTTGTTGTATGCATAAATAAATCAATCTTCAAAAAATAAAAAAAAAGTAAGTTTGCAGCTGTCCTTAGGAAGGCTGAAGAACTGAGTTGAGCAGAGTCTCTGGGAGGAGTGGTTTTTTCTAGTAAAACAAAGTAGAGGTAGAACTTACCTGAGAAAATGGAATTAGGTACTTTCAAGATTGCTATAAGTCAAAGTATTCACTGATAAATATTGAGTAGAGAACAAATTAATAAAACATGCAATTAAATGCTGACTTTAAGAACTCTTATTAAAGACCCACAGACTGGGTCTCCACTGTGGGGTGACATTTGCTCTGAGACAGGCATAGCTGCTCAGGGCAGAGGCTGCAGTGAGCAGCCTCCTGGCAAGGAGGGCCTTGGGAAGGCAGAGGGCTTCGTCCTAAGGCTGTCACTGGGACTGGAGGGTTGGCAAATTCGGATGTCCACCAGCCGTTCCTCTAGACTCGCGCTCCTCTTCTCTACCCTGATGGAGGCAATTCCCTCTCACCGGTTGTCCTGAGGGTGAAATGAAAGTATTTGTCATCCCAGAATGAACACAGACCTTGCTCAAGTAATGCACAAGCATTTATTTGAGGGTTTTATTAGAACTGCAGTTCAGGGAACACAGACCCAAGAATTACTTGAAGGACTGGACTAGCTGAAGCTCAGGCTTTCCACCAGTGCAGTTTGGATTGGTAGAACTTATGTGCGGCAGTGATTGGCCAGGCTTCAATCCTGGGTGGTTTGTGGCAACCAGCTGTATTCCAGCTCCTTCCTGGAAGTGGATATATCTGAGCAGGCCTAGGCATGCTTGCTGGTGCCTGAAGCTCTACTCTTAACTACCTTTGGAATGACTCCACAATGTTTCGTCTTCCTTGTCACATGTTAAAACAAGTAATCAAATTCTCCGGGACTCTTTAGAATGACCTTGCTGTATTCATGGAAAGTGTTCATAAATTAGCACCTTCTGGTCGCTGTGATGAATCTCGTTGAAAATTCCACTTCTCTGAAAGTACCCTGTACTTACTGCCTTGTCCCATCCACTTACTCCTCTCCCCACCCCAGCCCATTCTCCAGACCACTGGGAACACGGTCCAGGCTAGCCCCTACCCCCTCACCACAGTCACTTAATGCACTTCGTGTTTCCTTACATTCAATTTCATTATCAGGGTGATGGTTTGACTTTTTTTTTTTTTGCATAGAAAACTGGAGTGTGGGGAGAGAGGTTGTGGGGTCGGGGTTAGAGGATTCACCGGAGACAGAGTAGGGAGAAGAACAGGCAGATTTACTGAAGCATACTGCTGAGGAGCACAGAAAGCAAGACAGAAGAGGTCCGCTCTGTGGTTTGTGAGTTAGCTACCTGGCTGGATGGAACTCAGGCCACATGGGGACTCGGGCTGCAGTGGTGATAACTCTGAAAGTTAATCCCTAGCCCACAGACCCAGAGTGACCTTTTGGAATTGAAAACTGGGTCCTTGCACTGCAGTGCTTTAAACCCTACTGTGGTTTTCTGTTTCTCTTAGAATAAATCCTTTGATGACCTACAAATGCCTGATCGTCTCTCTGCTCCATCTGCAACCAGTGTCTTTCCTACTCATTCTTCTCATGTCTCACCACCTTCCTTTCTCCTTAAGTACTCTCCAACCTTTGCATTTGCTATTCCTAGAAGTGTGCTATCTCCTATTCTGGGCTAAACAGTGTCTTCCCAAATTTAAATGTCAAAATCCTAATATCCAGTATCAAAGAAACTGAGCTTTTAAGCTTAGCTTTAAATCCAGAGACTGGGCTTTTAAAGAGGAAATTAGAACCCTCCCTCGTGGTGCAGCAGGTTAAAGCACAGCACTAAGAAGCTATAGCCACTTCCGCATGAGTTCAATCCCGGCCTGCCCTGGAGGTGATCCACATGGCCCAGCAGACCTCTCCTGACCCGCCCGCTGCTCCCCTCAGCAGTGTACTTCATCAGTCGGCCTGTTCTGCTCCCCACTGTCTCTGGTGAATCCTCACACCACCCCTGCACCTCTGGCCTGTACCCCAGTTCTGTATGCACAAATAAATAAATCTTTAAAAAAAAAAAGAGGAAATTAAGGCATTGGGGTAGATCCAAATCTAGTAAAAATGGAGTCCCATAACTGGGCATTAGGGTACCAATAACACACAGTCTGAGGAACAACCACAGAGAAGACAACCATTTGCCAGCCAAAGAGAAGGGCCTCAGAAGAAACCAAACCTGCCATCACCTGATCTTAAACTTCTAACTTCCAGAACTGTGAGAACGTTAATTTCTCTGGCTTAAGCAACCCAGTCTCTGGTATGTTTGTGACAGCAACCTTAGCAAAGTAACACAACTCCCTGTCTTTACATGACTAATTCCCTTTTTATCATTCTCAGTTCTCCACATATTTGGCATGACCCCTGAGAATGTATCTAAAACTGTTAAAGGGAAGCCCAGAGTGGACTGGGCCGCCTGCCTGTGGGGCCTCACCCGCCCACTTACAATTCAGCTATACTGCAGGGACACACAAAAGGGTCAATAACGGGTTTATTTACAAAAGGGGAAAGGAAACAACCCAGGGAAAGAGAGCGGGATACAAAGTAAGTGGAATACCTTATGGCTAGGCTAACTGAACACACCAAGTCACGCGGTCTGGAGAGCCGTTTTCCCGCGCGAGTGAGACAGAGAGCCAGAGCCAGAGCCCATAAGATGCAATCGCGCCCTATTTATACCCCCAAATGTCCCAGAATTCATTCCTGCTAGCTCCACCCTTAAGTCCTTGCAGTTCTCCCAGTTCCTGGTACTGCTGGGAGTTGTAGTTTCCAATCACTGGAGTAGTGTATAGGGTCCTGAAAGCTGGAGTAGGGGGTGGAGTCCATAAGACTCTGCAGAATTCCTTTAGGACATCCTTCTCCTTAACATAACCACTCAATCTAAACTACAGTCTCCCATCATTTGTTTTTCTCCACAGTAAAGTACTTCCACAGTATACAATTGTCTTCTGTGCTGCCCAGCATATTGTCGGTTGTACACCATAATATAAACTCAGAGCAAGACAGCGGCTGCCGTCCTCAAGGATGGCACCAGGCACAGGGCAGGCCCAATGGAAGATACTTATTAATGTCATGTAGCCAAAAAGCTACAGTGACAAATATGAAGTGGTCCCCAATCTGGGGAGGCATGGTGCTCTGTGTGCCAGGAACCCTGGCCCTTGGGACGTACACACAGGCCTCAAGAGAGGACCGGGCATGGATGGAGGAGCCAGCACAGAATTGTGAAAGCAGAAAGGAGGGGATGGGGATATTTTAGGGATGGCTAAAGTCTCAGAAGAATGAAGCAACTGTATGTGCATGGGCAACACCAGAGGCTCATTGGCTTAAAGCTACCTGTGCTTGTAGGAAGGGTGGAGGGTGGAGGGAAAGCTAGACAGCAACTTGACCTTGGAGCCAGTAGAGCTGGACATTCTTCTCTTTCTACACACTCCTTGATGTTTCTGTCTCTGTCTCTGTCTCTCGTTCTTTATCTCTCTCTCTCCTATAAGTGGTAAAAAGGAACTAATGCCAACCTTGTGGGTTTTGGTGAGCTAGAAGGAAGAGGCATATGTGAAAGCATCACCAAAATGTCAGCTCTCTGATAAAAATTGGTTGACTAAAAGTTAAAACTGTCTAGATGTAATAAATGTTTCATTTCTTAGACTTGAATAATCCATAATCATTCCTTCTCCCTACTCTGTCTCTGGTGAATCCTCTCACCTCCCCTATCTCTGGCCTGTACCCAAGTTCTTGTATGCATAATAAATAAATCTTTTTTTTTAATTGCCACCTCAGACCATTCTTCCTCTAGCTCGTTGCATTAACATTTGGAGGTATTTCCTTTTATTAGCAGTATTATTGAGGTATTTACTCATGTGCCATAAAATTCAGCTATTTAGGGCCTCTCTGGTGGCACAAGAGGTTAAGTCTCAGCGCTCTGAAGCTATCAGCAGCCATTGTCACACATCCCAGGACAGGGAGCTGACCCACATGGCACAGCAGGCCTCTCTTGTCTCATCTGTTGCTCCCCTCAGCAGTGTTTTTCAGTCAATTGGCCTGTTCCGCACTCTCCTCTCTGGTGAATTCCTTCCATTGAGGAACCTCCACACAGCTTTCCATAGTGGTTGAACCAGTTTGCATTCCCACCAGCAGTGCAGGAGTGTTGCTTTTTCTCCACATCCTTGCCAACATTTGTGGTTGCTAGTTTTTTTAATAGTATGTGCCGTTCTCCTAAAACGTGTTAAATGTTAGGAGAGTGGATGTTTATGGGTCCAGCTGAAGAATAACAGCCACCGCACATGAGAGCAAGCAAGGGTGGATTTATTGAAGCAAGAGGAAAGACCTCATGGCAGCAGGAGGGGATCCAAGGGAGGATGCCCACTTACTCCAGCCTGGCTATGACTATAAACTGTCAGACTTCACGCTGTCCAATGTGCCAGACTATTGATTATGCACTGGGTGGTGGGGATGTTTCATGGCACTTGTTTTTCTGTTCCCTAATTGTCCTGTAACTGGATCTTACTCTAGTTGGTGGCTAGCCCAGCAACATGTGTATAAAACTCCTCTATTTTCCTGGGAGCTGTTTTGTCCCTTCCTTCTCCTATATTGTTGAAAAATCACTGTCCCATATGTCAGCCTTTCCTGTTCCCTGAGTCCTGTTCCCTGAGTCCTCTGTAGTCTCAGTTCCTCTCATAAGGTGCATAAGGTGGTATCTTATTGTGGTTTTGATTTACATTTCCCTGATCATAGGGATGTTGAACATTTTTTCATATACCTGTGAGCTATTTGCATTTCTTCTTTGGAGAAGTGTCATTTTAGCACTTCTACCCATTTTTTGACTGGATTGTTTACTTTGTTTTTGTTGAGTCATGTAAGCGCTTTGTAGATCTTTGTGAACAGTCCGTTATCAGTTGTTTGGAGTGCAAATATTTTCTCCCATTCAGTAGGGTGTTTCTTTGTTTTCATTAATGTCTCTTTTGTGAAGCAAGACAGTTTTGAGTACTCTATCCAATATACCATAATTTGCAAGATTTTCTATTCTGGTTTGATGGAAATAGGCAGTTTTCCTGGCCCTGTGTGAATACCAAATACTGGTCTCTCTAGCCCTATGAGATGTGTTTGCCCTCCTTCGTCAGTTTTCTCATATGTATCCACTGACTAGTACTCAGCTGAAAACTTAAAGACCCTCTCCAATACCTGAATTCTTAGTCCAATGTCCCACAAACCCTAACTGCCTTGATCTCCCTGGACTCTCACCTGTGTTCCAACTCAGAGGCTGCCAGGTTTTGCCTGGTCCCCATCTTCCTGCTCTGTAGCTGGAAACTATCTCCAGGGAATCAACTGGAGCCATTTTATTGCTTACTTTTCCTATCTCACAAGAATCAATGTCTTTCAATACTTGATGTCAAGTGTCTGATTTTATGTGGCATTAAATGATATTTTGATCCCTCTTATTCCATCTTTTTGAAAGTAAGAATTTTGCAAAGCCAAAGTGATGGGAAAGCTATGAAAACAACTGTAAAGATATCACAATCGATGAAAAGAAATTTGATCTTTAAATATTTCTCAATCAATAGGGAAAAAACTGCTTACTTGTGGCCTAGAAATTTAATTAAGATAGTTTCACTGACATTCTGGAAGTAGACTTGAAAGACTGAGGGGCAGAGATAACATTAAATACAAACATGTCTTAGAGTCTCCTACTTTGGGAAGACTAAAAGACTTCTCCTCAGTAATTCAGACTTGTGGCATGGAAGTTTCCCTTCCAGCCCTGATCTATGACCCTCACCTCAAGCACAATAAAACTTCAGTCTATTCTGCATTTCCCATCTGTTCACCCAACTATGAAGCTGTCTAAGAAGGCAAGGCCTGAAATTAAGCTGGATAAAGTGAAAAGTTGCTAGACAGTTCTACCATTCCAGACTCAAGAAAACTGGTATTTGTGAAATGAAGATGTTATCGCTTTCTTCCCAACTACAGATTTGTCAAGTGCTGCTTCTCAGAGCATTGTTACTAAATTAGAAATCTATTCATTTTGTCTCTGGCCTTGGACTTTGGGTAATTGCCCAGTGTTGATTTCTTTCCAGGTACTGGGGGGACAGAAAACATCATCTGTAGATTTCAACTTTGGGGAATAAAAGACTCAAACTAGCATACCTCCAACATTAAAGAATATGCCAAGGGTAAATCACAGATTTTCATTGCCACATTGAGGACTCAGAAAGTGAATGAAGAAACCCCAGTATCACTGCTGGAGAATAAGAAAAGAAAAGTTGGAAAGGAGGCAACATAGACCAGAAAGCTGGCTCACACAGTGCCAGAAGCTGGAGGCTGGAGTGGGGGGTAGAATGACTAACATAATCACTACATGAGGTGTAGAAACGAAAAACCTTTAGGCACCAAGGCACAGACACAAGCAATGTGTCAGATGCCATTAGTGTCCTAGGGCACTAACTGTAGGTAAATATACAGAGATTGTGGAATCTCCAGCCCTTTTCAAATTCTACACAGTTATCAACACCAAATCAGTCCCCTGCACAATGAGCAAAGAGAAGAGAAGACTCCCAAAGAGAAGACTCTATCAGTGTAATCTCTGCCCGGGTACTGGACAGCAGCCCTTCTGCCCATCTGTGCCTATGCAGGCGCTCCACACACTAACTCTCTCCCTGCACAGGGCAGCAGCTCCTGCCTGCCCATGACCTGTACCAGGCCTGGGCTTCTCTGCACTGACGTCCCTCAGCAGAGGCAGCTCTCCTAAGGCTGCCCGCCTGTGACCATGCAGGCCTCTCTCAGAAAACCTGTCCCTTTGGGGACAGCTCTTTCTGCCTGCTTGTGTCTTTGCAAGTGGCCTTTATTTTTCTCTCCCTTTTTTAACGAACATGCCCTTTGCTCACATTTCTGTGTCATGGAAGAACTAGCCTGAGAAACTCGCTGGTGCTGCTGAAAGGGGAGCTCTGCTGAAACTTTTCCACAGAGTAAACCCAAGGGCACGGTCTCTGAATCCAACAACTCCAAAAAGACAAGAGAGAAATCCTAATATGTTTAAAGATCAAAACACATGTTATATATAGTAAATCAGAGAAACAACTAAAATGAAACTTCTGTTTTAACTTTTGCATAGAAGAACTGGGGTATAGGCCAAGGTGGAGGGGCGGAATAGGAGAGGGGGTGAGAGGATTCACCAGAGACAGAGTGGGAGCAGAACAGACGGATCTACTGAAAATATACTACTGAGGGAAACAGTGAGTAAGACAGGAGAGGTCTGCTGCACCCTATGTGGAACAACTTCCCAGGCCAGGGGTCAAACTCAGGACACAACAGTGACAGCATATGCTTAACCCCTAAGTCACCAGGGAAACCTTGACTTCTTAATATTAGCTTTGATGGTAGAAACCAATGGGACCGTGGCTTTAAAAGCCAAAGGTGGAGGCTCTTCTGCTGTGTGTGTGTGGGGGGTGCCTCCTTGGTGGCACAAGAGTTAAAGCGCAGCACTATGACACTATCTACAGCTACTGCAGCACAAGTTCAATCCCCAGCCATGGAAGTGACCCACACGGCATGGCAGACCTCCCCTGTTTCGCCTATTGCTCCCCTTAGCAAGTGTGTTTCAATCAATCTGCCTGTTCTGCTCCCCACTCTGTTTCTGGTGAATCCCCTTACTGCCTACACCTCTAGCCTGTATCTCGTTCTTATACACATAAATAAATAAAAATCTTTTTTAAAAAGTCAGAGGGAAAATTTTTTTTTTACCCAGAATACTATACTCAAATTATCAAATATGAAAATAAAATAAAAAGCATACAACATGTAGTAGTAATGATAGCTCCTGTAGAATTTTTCTTAGTTATCTGCAAATATGTACTTGTGCAAAATGAAGTAGCAAACCCAGAAGAAAAAAAATCCATGAGACCCAGGAAAAGGTTGGAGGACGCACATTCCAGGAGGACAACCATGTAACTGAGAAAGCCAGCAGTTCAAGTTGCAGCAAGAGGATGAAGCCTCTGGAGGAAAGTTTCCAGTGGAGGCAAAAGATAGCTTCGACAAACTGATACGTAAAGGTTTAAAAAATATTTGTACGGCATTGATACATCTCTTGTAGTAAGAATAGGTTCTTAGAAAGTTAAGCAAAAAGGGAAAACAAAAGAGCAATTGTTAGCACCAAGAAAAATAACAAATTGTTCCCAAAAATATGTGCACCATTTGGTTTTGAAATGAACCAAATTTACATAGCCCAATAAGATAAACAGTTGTCAATTTAACTAAAAAACATTGTGATACAATAGGGAAGATGAAGCAGAGAGAATGGGGAATAGAGGAGTGGGGTAAGAGCTATATCTGCTTTAATTATCACCAGAAGGGTAAAGTCATTTGAAACTAATAAAAGCAGCATGAGCTGCTATTACTGTGAAATACAGCTGATGTTATTTATAATAACATTTCTAGTACTAAATACTTTTTTTTACAACCATGAATATTGATTATATATATTATATACATAGCACAAAATTTATCATTTTTGATGATTTCTGAGTAACCTTTTAATGGCATTCACTCACATTATTGAGCAATCATCACCATCATTTGACTCCAGAACTTTCCACCATGCCAAACTGAAAACCCATGCCCATTAAAACACTAACTTTTCAAACTCTCTTCCCCATCTCCTAGTAACCATTGTTTTGCTTTCTTTCTGTATGATTTTGACTATTTCAGGTATATCATATAAGTGGGATCATAAAATACTTGTCCCTTTGTAATGACTTATTTCACTTCACATACTTTTTCAAGGTTCATCCACTTTGTAGCATGTGTCAGAATTTCTCCTCTTTTTAAGGATCAGTATGTGATCTCTAGGGAGAGGGGAGATTCCTGGTTCCCTGGTAACCCAAGGGAGGGTGGAGCTGCACAGGGAGAAGAAGCTGGATAGAGGGAAGGAAGGCGTCTGGAGAGCAAGAAGACTTGGAGGAAGCACATGGAGCAGAAATATGTGAAGAAGCTGTGTTTTTTTCTCTACCTTGGACTGGGACTTAGGACATGGAAGGAAGCACTTGAAATAGATGTGGATGAGAAGTTAACAATGGTAGTCTTTATCTTGATTTTGATTCTGCGCTTTTCCTTCCAGGCTTGCTTTCCAATGGCTCCACATCACAAAGTGCCTTCTTAGACTTGTGGCAAACTTTTGGGCCTCAACATTCTTGCTTGGGCCAACTTTGTTGGACTGGGTATTTACCCATGAAGAGAGGGTAATTTTAAGTGTTTAGTGTTAAGACAATTTTATCTATTCTTTCCCTTTTCATCTCTTTATTGTGTACACTAATTGCATTAAAGTTTCTTTCCATTAAAGATCATGAGCACTAGAGTATGTTTTGTCTTGATGCAGCAGATGATTTGAACAGGCAGGTTTGGGGGTCCCTCACCCTGTCCTGTAACAAATGTACATTATATACATTATATACATACACTGCATTTTGTTTATCTGCTTATCTGAGAATGGACACTTGTTTCTACTTTTTGGTGAATAATGCTGCTATAAATAGCAGCAAAGATTCTTGAATCTTTGTTTTCAAGTCTGGTTATATGCTTAGAAATGGATCTTCTGGTAAAGCTATATTTAATTCTTTTTTTAGGAACTGCCATACCATTTTTCATAGCAGTGTCACCATTTAACATTTCCACCAACAATACACAGAGCTCTAATTCCCCCACATTCTGGCTGACACGTGGTCGTTTTTGTTTCTGTTTCTGTTTGAGGAGTTTATCTTGTTTTTATATATTGTTTTATAATAGCCATCCTAACGAGTGTGGAGTCATATATTATTGTAATTTTGATTTGCATTTCCCTTATGATTAGTGAAATTGAGCATCTTTTCATGTGCTTATTTACCATCTGTAAATCTTTTTGGAGAACTATTTATTCAAATCATTTGCCTATTTTATGAATTGGGTTGTTTGTATTTATTGCTTTGAAATTAAAAGTAAATAATGAATATTAAAAGCAAGATCCAAATGCATAGATGCAAGTGGATTTAAAGCAGAAACCAACCTCTGGATGGTTCTTCAATGGGAAGGAGGTACTACTACTTTCACATTATCACAAACAAATCCCAGGCATTTTCCAGACAAAATAAGACAGTGTGTTGCACCCTTATCTTAAACTTATCTTGCAAGGTCTCCCCACTTTTCTACAATAACAACTCCTGTCCTGAATAATAGGAAAAGTGTCTACTTGTTTTCTCCTAGAACTCTCACTAGAATTGGCCCTGGGATATAGTGTTCTCTATAAGCAATATACTGATTCATTCTGAGGGAAAATCATTTCCACAAGTTCTTTTTCTCAGGTGCTAGCAGGCTCAGCTTAGCACTTGTCTGTCTAAGAATCTAAATACCCCTGAATTTAATTGCTAGAGTGACTGATGGAAGTGGCAGCTCAATGGGGAATCAAACCTGCGTTAGGGAACAACTGCCCACATGACTCAGATATAGGGCTCACATGCAAATGCATATTTTGTCTTCTGGGCACCAGACTCGAAGTTCCTCCAAAAGCCTCTTTCCCGTTTTTTGTTGCAACTACGCTTAATAGTCTCAAGGGACAAAAGCACTATAAGATAGTGTAAAATAGATGACAAGGGCACAGACCCAGAACCAGACCAGGTTTCCATTCCAGTTCAGCTTCTTGCAAACTATATTTGAGATTATTGCCATCATGATATAGGACACTCACAGAACTCTTAATGATTTCCTCTGGGGGAGTGGAAATTGCAGAGGGGAAAGTGAGAAAAGGATTTTAATTTCTCATGCACTTCTGTATTACTTGAATGTATTGCTTTTTGTTAAAAGCAAATATGATGCACATCCAAAACTTACTTGTTATAATGCAATGGTACTTCAAATTTTATAAAGAAAAATAATATAGAGCACGAACCATTTTCCTAATCTCTCATTAAAATAGTTAAGACAAAGCTATATATATATATATTAAAAAAAAACTTACCCAAACATTTGAAACTAATGCTTCCAATTCAAGGCTTGAAACACAAGAGTTGTCTGTACCTCTGACCAATAGAGACTAAGGATGGAGTAAGGGTAAATGGCATAAGTGACCCAGTTATTTTCTACTCCCTGCATTAATAGCTACAAAGATCACTGTTCATTAACAACTAAAATGCAAGATCATACCAATTCTAGAGTCCCCTAGTTCCTCTCTATTTTATAATGTGCTTATTTGCATGTGTTGAGGTAAGCATCGAGTTGTGAGACAACCCGAACAGTTTCTCTTTCTATATTCAGTGAAACTACAACTCCCAGAAGACACCTCAGCAGGAAGACTTGAAGATGCTCCCACATCTTGGTTTTAGCCCCACCTACCCTGCCTGTCATCATTTTGCAAAAACACTTGAAAGCTTGTTTGTGTAAGGTACAAGTGCACAAGAAATCTCTTTGTGCCACTCTGAAAGAAATCACTTGAAGACATACTGTAATCAACAAGGATGAGGAAGAAGGGTTTTAAAAGAGCAAGCACATGACAGTACTGTGGAACCTCAGTTAGCATGACAGCCAATTCAGTCCTAGAATTCCTGCATGAATGACCTCAGCAAGCACACCCAAGTGGGCAGCCCCAATGCTGTACCAGCTGGAGTGCACAGGGGCAGAGTCTCTTTCTATGGCACATAAAGGCATTTAAAAAGACTGCTATTGCCTACTATGGGAATAACTGTTACTGCACATAAGAACTTTCACTATAATGCAGTCACTATACTAAAAAACAAAACAGGAAGCTACAGCTATTGCCTTGAAAGAAATAATCTAAAATGATACACTTTGGAAAACAGTCTGGTGAATATTCAAAGGGTTAAATGTTGATTTAGCATATGACCCAGCAATTCCACTTCCAGTTATACACCCAAGAGAATTGAAAGTGTGTATTCACGCTAACTTTTTCTGCACAAATGCTCATGGCAGCATTATTCACAACACAAATGGCCATTTAAGAGAATGAATAAGCAAAATTCATGATGTACCCACATGATGTAGCCATATTCTGTCATAAAAGGGACTGAAGCACTGATACAAGCTACAACATGAAGGAATCTTGAAAACCAGCCACAAAAAGGCACATATTGTATTATTTATTTATAGGAAATGTTCAGATTAATAAATCCAAAGAGAGAAGAATGTGGTTGCCAGGAGTTGGGTGAAGAAAATGTTCTGGAATTCGGTCAGTTCATGAGAACATACTAAATATCACTAAATTCTACAGCTTAAATAGTTGAATTTTTTTTTAGATATTTATTTATTTATGCAAATAAGAGCTGGGGTACAGGCCAGAGGTGGGGGTGAGGGAGTGGGGTGTCTGAAAACATTCGCCAAAGAGGAAAGTGAGGAACAGGCTAATTGACTGAAATACGCTGCTGAGGGGAACAAGCAGGTGAGATAGGAGAGGTCTGCTGTGTCATGTGGGTCAGCTCCCTGTCCTGGGATTGAACTGCTGATAGCTTCAGAGTGCTGACACTTAATCCTTTGTGCCACCAGGGAGGCCTCAAGTAACTGAATTTTATGGCACATGAATAAATACCTCAATAATGCTGCTAATAAAAAAGAATATCTCTAAATGTTAATGCAATGAGCTGGAGGAAGAATGGTCTTAGGTGGCAATTAAAAAAGAAAAGATTTAGTTATTGTGTATATAAGAACTGGGGTACAGGCCAGAGATAGGGGAGGTGAGAGAATTCAACAGAGACAGAATAGGGAGCAGAACAGGCAGGTTGACTGAGATACACTGCTAAGGGGAGCAGTGGGCGGTCAGGAGAGCTCTGCTGCTCCATGAGGGTCACCTCCCTGGCCTGGATCCAACTGTATGCTGCAGTGGCTGTGGATAGCTTCATAGTGCTGAGCTTTAACCCCTTGTGCCATCAGAGAGGTCCCAGAGATGGTAATTTTTATAGGAATTTCCATGATATATTTCTCCATTACTCTCCTGATCGCAATTTTCCACTATTACAAGATTGTTTACAAATACTGTATTGTGGCTCTAGACAAGTAACCTCACACAGGCCGCCTCTTGCTTTGTGGAGTGTTACTCTCAAGTGGGCACCAGGAAGTGGAATTGCAGGGTCATGAAGCCAAATTCTTTATAAATAAATCAAAAAGGAGGAAGATGGGAAATTTGAACTTTCCTTTTAATTTTGTTGTAAACTTAAAATAAGAAATGCTCTAAAAGAAGCCTTTTTTTTTTAAGTCTGTCAGAGACTGGGCCCCGCCCCACCCTCCCCCACCCCGCCCCGAGAACCCGAAATCTGTCTTGTCTTCAGGGGTCGCGGAATTGGGGGACGCTCGGATCTCCGCAGCGAGCAAGCCCACGCCGCGTGGGGTGCAGCCTTCAGGGCAGCCTGATTAGATGCGAGGGCGCAGCGACCTACTACCCCTCCGGGCACGCGCTCCGACCCGCCTAGCGGCCTTTCATTGAGAAACCCCTCAGTGATCACGTGAAAGAGGCCTGCCGACCGCGTGACGTCACGCAGCGCGCTCCAATGGGAGCTTCTGTTTATGTCGGGGGTCATCGGAATATTCATGTCCCCGCACCCACCCAGCAGCCGCCGTCGCCGCCGCGCCGCTCTCCGGCTTGGGAACAGAGCGCTGACGCCGAGCGGGAGGCGGCGCGGCTGTAGCGCCGCGGGGTGGGCCGCGCGGGTGGCTTTCTGCGGCCGCGTCTCCGCCAGCTCCCTCGCCACCCCTGGGGCTCTGTGCAGCTCCAGCCCGCCCCGAAGCCGCCGGCCGTGACGGGCGGCCGCACCCGCGTCCCGCCTCAGCGCCCGGAGGACATGCGGGAGAGAGAATGAGCCAGAGGGACACGCTGGTGCATCTGTTTGCTGGGGGGTACGGTTCAGGCTGGGGTGCAAACGGGGGGAGGAAGGTACTGGGCTCAGGTTGCGGGGCGTGAGCCGAAAACCTGGGCGAGAGGGGGTGAGGGGCCCCCCGGTCGCGGGACCCGGGAGGCTGAGGCCGGGGCGGGGAGCGCCGGGGCCCTCCGGCCGAGGAAGGGCTGGACCGTGAGCCCGGGGACCGTGAGCCCGGGCGAGACGGAGGCTTCGGGCCCGCATCAGGGTCGAGCCTCCGGGCCTGGAGTCGACGCGGAAACGGGCACGCTCCGCCGCCCAACCGCTGTCCGGGTTGCGGGGCGCGGCGAGGAGCCCAGCTGCAGGCCGCGCGTCGGTGACTTGGCCCGGGGGGGGGGGGGAGACGAGTGGGAAGTGCGGAGGCCAGGGACAAAATGGGCGCCGGGGCCGCCTCCTTCCCTCCTGGCTGCGCGGGCTCCGGGGCCTCACGTCGCTCACGCTCCACCTCGGACCTCGGGCAGCTGATTTCCGGGCTCGGCGCTCCCCTGGTAGAGCCACGGGCGTAGATTTGGGTGTTCTGGCCCCCGCTTTAGCTGTGGGTTGTTTCTCGCACTTGGGGAGTTTCCTTCCCGAGCTTCTCCAGGTTGGGAGCTGCGGCGCGCCGAGGCGGTGCCATGGGGGTCCGATTTGGTGAAAACCCCGCGACCTTCTATCCACCGCCTTACACACCCGCTGCTTTTCGTCTGAGTAAAGGAGAAAGTGGTGGGTAAGGAGAGGTCAGATGTTTTGACCGTAGTTATACCGTGTGGGCAAGATTTACGACTAAGCCTAAAGTTTTCGTTCCCTGGTTGCCAACCTGAACCAAGTTAGTCTCCTTTTAAGGAGACGAAATAATTTGTTCTGGCCAAATTATTTGGAGAGAGTCATAGAAATTGTAAGTTTCAGCTCTTATCTCTAGAATCCGAGTCTTGTTTAAAAAAAAAGAAGGGAGGGGTGCTGCAGTGAATTAATGCGAAGCTTACTTCTGTCAGTTTGACCAAATAGTTACATTACCTTGAAGCCTACAGTTTAATTTTAAAATTGATCACTTTAGGACTGTTAAGTAACATATTCATTTCTATTTACAATGGCTTGATTTGAGTTGGACTTACACGGAATCTGTTGCCAGTGATGGCAATACTTGCCTTGGATTGGGCATATTCATTCACCAACATTTATTGTTCGCCACATATATACTGTTCACCAAATTTGGGTCAGCCACTGTCGAACATAAAAACAATAGTTTTCTTTAATCTGTGAGACCCAGTTCTGTAGAGCTTGCCCTTTATATTTCTGATAACTGTCAATAGTCTTGACGAATTAACTAATTTTTAAAAAACCGTTTATCTCTGTAGATGTTCTAAAGATGTCTTTCTAGGCAAATAGTTGGATTTCTTTGTGTTATTAGAGCACATAGTAACTCCAGAAAGAGATCAGACATTTACTTCTGCCTACTATTTTAATTTGGTTGAAAAATAGGTAAACCCTTTGGCTTTAATCGCCTCATTTTTAAAATCCATTTTCTAGGTCCTGACATTTCTATTATTGTGTATTCAAGAGTTATTTATCCAGTTTTGTTTAAAGTAGAGGACATTTAGTTGAAATGTTAACTTGATGGCGCTATACTTCCCAGTTTGGCTTAAGAGCATCAGTCACTTAACATGGTATTAATACACCTTACGGCCCTTAGCTGTTTTTCTTTAAGAACATGAATGGAGTTTTTGCAGCATCTAAAGACATAGGTTTAGAACTCACTCAAGTCCCCCCCCAAATCCTCATGCAGGTTATTAAGAGTACTAATGAGATACTGGTATCTAGAACGCTGACATGAGACAGGTGCTCTAGCCTTGTAAATTCTGTTCCTTTGTATCTCCTTTTGATATTTATTTGGTTGATTTTACATTTATGTAGTTGTGTAAATCTTTTCAATAAAATCTGGCTTGTCTTTTTAAAAAAAAATTAGAAGTAGGAAAGATGGTAAGAATCATCTGGTTCAGCACCTTGGAAATATGGAAAAATACTGAAGTGTAAGAAGTTAACTTATGCAGGGTCAGTTTTTCATATCTGTAAAATGAGAAGTGAATACCAAGACCCTTCCAGCACCATTTCATGTAAACTCTTCTGAAAGTCAGTACAGCGAGCATTGTAGAAATACAAAGCAGGTTATGTTAAATTGTTATTAATTGAAGATAACTACATCTTTATATTAAACTTCCTTATTTAGGCAATCCCTTTTTAAAAGTTTTTGATAAAAAATTAAATTTCATTTATTTATCCTGATAGAGTTATATAAATAAGGAGCTAAGGAAGTTTTTTTGTTGTTGTTTTGTTTTGTTTGTTTGTTTTTGCTTTAATAATCAGATAAAAAAAAATGTTGGACCCTGGTGGCACAAGGGATTAAATCTCAGCACAATGAAGCTATCAGCAGCTAAGTTCAGTCCCAGGCCAGGGAACTAACCCAGCTGGCACAGCAGACCTCTTTTGTCTAGCCTGCTGCTCCCCTCAGCAGTGTGTTTTAGTTAATCTGCCTGTTCTGTTCCCCACTCTGTCTCTGGTGAGTATTCTCACTCTTCCCCCACTCTGGCCTCCACCCCTGCTCTTGTATACATAAATACATAAAATAAATATTTTGAAAAAGTAAAAAATCTTACTAGCTGTTATGTTGGAGATAGTTCACACACAGGTACCATTGGGATTAAATGATGAAGATTATATATTAAAAGACTTTTCACAGTGGCATTTAATAGCAAAAATTGAATATTGAGCTTTTGGGTTTTCTTTTTCTTTTTCTTTTTTTTTAGTTTTTTTATTTTAAAACAGTTTATTTTTACATCATTTTGTACATTATTTTTTCCATCTCAATTGTAATCCCCCGGGTTTCCCATCACCATATCACCCGTGTGCCATCACCAAAATCCCGTGCACTTCCCTCCCCACCCCACCCCCGCAAAATGTCTGGTATATGGTTGTTCATTATTTTTGCTTTTGGGTTTTCTTTATGGTTATAATTGTATATATTAAAGTATGTGTTTATCAGGATCTCAGAGAGATTTCTAATTGCTTAGTTCATGTATTATTAAAACAGGAACATTTTAAACAGACCAGCAGTGGACCTTGGGTTGGGTGACATACTCACATGCATAACTCGTGCTTTGTTTTAAGACACCCTTTGGTCCCATTATGTTTTTGCCAGAGTTAATATTCAGAGTTTGTAAGGTCATTGGTTAAGAGAAGCTAACTGAGCAACTCATGGCAGCCTACAAAGAAGATGTAAATAAGATTGAGTTTTAGCTGTACTTTTGTTAACACAATGTATCTGAAAATGAAAATATAAGCAATAAGAAATAAATTTTTAATTCTTTAATAGAACTGCACATTTTCTAGTTAGTATATAGCTGCTTATGTCCCCCAAAGCTAGTTAATTTCTTTGTTACTGAGAGAGATTTAAATTTTTGCCTCAAATGGGAGGAATAAGCCTTTCAAACATTAAGAAGGTGGGTTTTTAAAAAAAGGTTTTATTTATTTATGCATACAGTAACTGGGCTGTAGGCCAGAAGTGTGGGGGTGAGAGGATTCACCAGAAAGAGTGGAAAACAGAATAGGCAGATGTACTGAAATATGCTGCTGAGGAGACCAGTAGGCCAGACAGGAGAGGTCTACTGCTCCATGTGGGTCACCTCGCTGGCCTGGGATGGAACTTGTCCTTCAGTTCCTGGGGATAGCTTCAGAGTGCTGTGCTTCAAACCCTTGCGCCATCAGCGAGGCCCCTCTCTTTTTTTTTTTAATACAACTGCTATGAACAGTGAAAAACTTTAATAAATCTAGTGAGTAATAGAGTATCTAAGAAATTGTACTTTGAGATCCTAGATTTAATCCAGTCACATATTAAACTATTCATTTATTCAGCAGAAAACTCCCACTTTGATATCAGATTAGTTGGTTCTACAGAAATTCTGTTATATTATCTGTTAAATTATTTCACTTGCTTGTAAAGTCAGGAAAGTAGAATACTTAAATACATGTTTTTCCATTTCATTCCATGTTTCTTATTACCTCTATTTCTCTATTATTAGCCCCTTTTCCTCCTTTTTTATTTTCTTGTTAAAAATGCATCCTTTCATTTAATTGCAGGCAAGACTCAGAGTAAAACTATTCTGATAAAAAATATTCTCAAACTATTTTGCTCTGTGTGGGTTAATGTATTACAGCAGTGTGGGAGAGGAGTTCCTGAGGGGACATTTTCTGTCATCTGACAGAATTATTTTCATAGAAATACTAAAACATTATTTACCCTTTCAGTGTTGACATTTGTACTGAGGGTGCAAAAGTAATGGAAGGGAAAACTGCTGATGCCTCATCCTCTATCAGAGCAGAATCACCAGATTGTACTAGTAGTCTCCACACTTAGAGTTTTTTTAAAAGCCAGTTTCACTTTGGAATATTCTTGAAGCAGTAAAAATTACTAATTTGTTCAATCTTGACCTTGAATACCTATCTTTATTTAATATTATGTGACAGGATGGAAAAATGCATAAAGTACTTAGGCATATCAAAGTAGTTTTGCAATTGTTTCAATCTAAAGCTATTTATTCATGAGAACCATTCTTGAAAGAACAGTTGATAGAGAAATTGCACTACTCAGACTTGAGTATTTGGCAGACATTTTCTCAAAAAGTGAAGAGAAGCTTGTTGCTTCGGGGAAAACCACAGACAGCTTATGTTGCCATATGATAAAATTTGAATTTTCAAGCAAAAATCAGAATTTGTAAAATCATGAGTTGACAGGAATTCTCAATTTTTTGATAATGTATAATAAATCTATCATCATATGGGAAATCTGTGTGACCCAGCGAATCAGAACCCAGCATTTGCCTGGTTTTAGTGTTGTATCAAAGAATATCCACAATTATCTGCAAAAAAGATTGCATAGTATCATTAATTAGAAAGTGTTCAGTGCTGTTGGAAGGGGGATAGATCTGGATAAAGTGGAACTACCTAAGAGTGAACTGTAGTTCTAAGTAGGGAGGTTGGGATGAGTCTTCATTTGAGCAGGGCTTCAGGGGAATTAACTATTCCCAAGGAAATTAGGTGAAAACACTGGAGTTAGAGCACAGGAATGAGACAGGTGTAACCTGACCAGAGTTTTGTTACACCATTGCAGAATTTTAAGTTTTTCAAAATGGTAGGAGTCATTGAAGGAGTTTAAAAGACTGGTGATCCTGTTTCAAATAGACTACATAGTGCAAGGACAATTTAGCTATTGGCAGTGATCCAAATGGGAGTTAACAGTCATTCAGAACAGGTTGGAAATGGTGAGAAGTTGTTGAATTCTGGTTAGATTGTGCTGTATTCAATGTAGAGCGTGAGGAAAAGTAGTCAAGAATGTGCCCAAGGTTTTTAGTATCTTCTGATACCTTATTTTTCCTTAAAGTGAATATTACACAACTGTATCTTTTGTGATAGGACTTTCTTCTGTGTTTATATATTCACCTATATTAGTTAACATTTTCTGTTTTTCAGTATTACTAGACTTAAAATTTTGGCTTTATATTCAACATATAATCAACCTACACCAGAAATGACATATATACCTAAAAAAATAGCCTACTTTCAAACACTGTTACATCTTTCTGAATTCTCGTGATTCACTGTCAAATATATATGCTATGTCCTTTATTCAAGGTTTCAAGAACCTTTGTTTTCTCCAGCCGGAACCCTAACAGCTTTAGAGAAACTATCTCTATGAACATATAACTTGAGAAACAACTTTTGGTAACACTTCTAACCAATTTTTATGAAGTTTCAGAGACAGGCTACTTGTTTTAAGATTGAAAGACTCCTCGACTAACATTTTAATGAATTCGTCCCTTAATGGTATTTCTTAATTTGACTAATGCCCCAACAAGTAAGTTATAGTGCATTATTAACTGCAGGCAGAATACAACCAAGTATTTCAAACTGTTAATTTTGCTGTACAAAGCAAGACACGACATTTGCCTGAAAAAATAGGTTTAGTTAAAGTTAACAAATATATTTCCAAAGTATATACCTATGTATACACATACACACCTATTGTATGTATGGACTCACATTGGGAGTATTGTGGACTCACTCAGAAAAGATTTTGTTCATTTATAAATTACATTGCCTATCAAGAACAATTGCTCCATCCATACATGCTCAAAAAGGTAAGATCAAAATGTATGTCCCAAAACCACAATGTTTGAGTCCCAGTTCTTTTCCATGATCCATTCTCAGAATCCTTAGTGTATCTCTCCAGATGAGGCTAGTAGAAGTCCTTTAAAGCAAAGGAACTGGCTCTAATGGTTCAGTAGTTTAGTGCTGTCCAGCGGATAGGGTTCTATGTCTCTACACCTCCTCTAGGGATTTATGACTAGGCATCGTGGCTGAAACTGATCTGCTAGCTATTCATATTTACTTGGTGAGCAGTTTTTTCCCCCTCTTCATCCTCTCCAAACTTCTGATTCCTGTGTTGCCATAATTTGGATAAAGGAGAGCACTTTGGTGCCCCCAAGAGGCCTGCCTTTTACAAGATCTATTTGTGTAATTATTTTTTGCTTTTTTTTTTTTAACCAATCTCTTATTTACTTTGTGCCTAACTTAAAAAAGAAAAGTTCTCTTCTAAGTAGCTTTTAGTAATCCAGAGGCTCATATTTTATATCCTCATTTTATATCATAAACAAATAGAAACAACACTAGAAAGTTCTTAAGCATTTACATTCCTTAATAACCATGTACTAAAATGTGTCTAGGTTCCAGTAAATTCCCTGGGGTGACTTAATTTATTTATGCAATCTGGCATACATCATAAAAATGGAGTAGCTTTAAATGTCTTACAAAGGTGTTTAGTGATAACCAAATTAAACAATCCTTAAATATTTTCTAAAATCATTGCATAGTTAATGTGATTATATGACTTTCACCAGGCAACATTGGCCCTCTCATAATCTTTTGAATGTATGACATTTGTCTATAAAACTAAAATAAGCACTGATCCAAGTAGTTTAATTGAGAATATGTGGCTGGGGCACTCTTATCTAACTTGTGTACAAGAGTGACATTTAATGGCTTATTAGATTCATAATACACTGGCCCTTCTATACAGAATAATGGACTCGATAGGCTTATCAAATTTGGCTGTTTTCTCTTTGGATTATCTGCATTTAAGGTAAAGCGTCCAGCTTTATTAGAGATAGCAAATAACATTGGCGACACCTTGCAACTGATTATCTTAATGCATTGACCACATCACTGACTTAGAAGGATTCAGGACCAGTTTGAAGACAATAAATGAAATGAGAGCCTGTTTGGAGAGTTGATGGTGAGGAAACATGAGAGGAAGTTTATAGACTGTAGAGCCAGCAAGACTTAAAGATAGTTGCATATCAATAAAACTCCGTATCCCTTTACTCTATTTCAATTAATATTGTTTGTTTTCAGTAACTCCTAGCTCAATAATGGGAGCTTCTTTACATGCCACCTTTTTTCCCTTTAATTGTATGAAGATTGAATATACATAGTATAATGATTACTGTAGTTGAATTAACATCATCTCACGTAGTTAACATTTTTCTGTGAATGATGCGAGCACCTGAAATGCACTTCTAACAAATTTTCAGTACGCAGTGCAGTATTATTAGCTATACTTGTGCCTCCACATTAGATCGTTTAGATCTTTCGAGTTAACTTGTGTTACCTAACTATAGTTTTCTGCCCTGTGACCAGCATCTTCCCATTTTCCCTATCTTCTACCCCAACCCATAACCAGTGTTCTGCTTTCTGCTTCAATGTGCTCCACCTTGTTGGAGTTCACATTGAAGCTAGATCATGCAGTTTTTTTCTTTGTGTAATGTCTTTCAGGTTCATTAATTTTTTTGCAAATGGCAGAATCTTCTACACAGCCTATTCCATTCCATATTCTTACCCTCTGTTTATTTTAAATATTTATGTATGCATACAGCACTGGGGTGTAGGCCCAAAGTACAGGAGGGTGAGAGGATTCACCAGAGACAGTGAGGAGCAGAACAGGTGAATCTACTAAAATATACTGCTGAGAATGGGAGGCGGGTGGGAAGCAGTGGGCGAGACTTAGAGAGGTCTGCACCATGTGGGTTAGCTTCATGGCCAAGGATCTGCAGATAGCTTTATAGTGCTGACACTTAACCTCTTGTGCCACCAGGGAGACCCTCTTCCCCTTTTTGATTCTGGATTCTTGTCAGCCTTGGTGCATTCTACATTTATACCTTGCTATATTTTAAAGCATTATATTATATGGATCTATGTTCATGAGGAGTTTGCTCATTATAAGCATTAAAATATTTACATCAATATTCATTGCTAATGAACTTTTCTTGTGGAATAAGACAAATAATTTTAAATGTTACTATATTTATATAGAATTCTGTTATCCATATCTTGCAGACTCATTAATGAGACAAGTAGTGTATGCTTACTTAACTTGGGCTCTTACGTATTTTCTTGTGAAGCTAAAAATGCATTGTCCCCAACTTCTAGTTTTAGCATTCTGCTTTAATCTTGAATGAAATTGACTAGTCCATAGAAATACCTCTACTCACAAGCTACATAAAATGTGTAATAAAACAGAAGAAAAAATTTTCCCTGCTCTTTCTGATTAAATTGCATGTAATTAATACGGAACAGTGTGTATCAAAGTGGATAACAGCCCATTAGTAGATTATGAAATCAATTTAGTTTGTGACCAACTTTTTTAAAATATTAGTGTATTGTATATAACAAAGGCAAATAGCATTTTAGAAAATGTTTGTTATATGCATGTAAATATATTGCATGTTTTTTTTTTCTTTCCACTATTTATTGAGTGCTAATTATGTGTTAGATACTGTTCCAAGTGTTAAGGATACAGGATTTGTTATTGCTCTCATTTTCATATTATAAGATACATAGTCAGGGCCTGGGTAGAAGATAGACCGTAACATGTGACTAAAATTACTGTGTTTCATGTAACAAAGTCCTACAGGCTTGTTGACTTAAAACAACAGAAACCTAATCTCTCACAGTTTTAGAGGCTACAGATCCTAAGCTGTGTTCCCTTTGAAAGCTCGAAGGAAGAATCCTTCCTTGCCTCTTCCTAATTTCTTAGCCTCATATTGCACCTTGATGTAAAATATTTCTCATAGGTTAAAGTCAAAGATTTGAAAGCCACTGACAAAAAGGAAGAAAAGAGCTAGGTGAAGAAATAGAGGTTTTTAATGTAATTACTCTGGGTACTGAAGATTGATTGGCGGGAGTAGGGCACGCAGGGAGACAGTAATTAATTAGAAGGATAATACAGTAACCTCGTAAAATCAAGTGACTCAGAGATGGGTAGAAATGGAGAGAATTAGACTGTATTCAGAATTCACTCTAGAGCTCTGGGTTAAAGAGCACACTATACACATTTTTTCAGTGGAGTCTAGTCCATTGCTCCCCTTAGCAGTGTATTTCAGTAAATCTGCTATCTCTGAAAAAAGTTATCAACCATATATTCTCCACTTAAAAATACATACTATTTAGGGGTCTCCCTGGTGGCACAGGGAGTTCAAGTTTCATGCCTGGCCAGGGAGGTGACCCACATGACCTGGCAGATTTCTGGCCTTTCCACTGCTCCCCTTAGCAGTGTGTTAAAGTCACTCTGCCTGTTCTGCTGCTCCCCTTTCTGTCTCTGGTGGGTCCTCTCACCCACCTCCTCACAGCTCTGGCCTGTACCCCAGTTCTTGTATGCATAAATAAATAAGCCTTTAAAAAAATAATTTAAAAGTAAATGTATACATGTGGTTTAAAAAAAAAAAAACTGAACTGCTGAAATAATATAAAACAGCATCCCCTAGTAGCTGCCCTATCCCATGGCTACTTCCCAGTGGAAACATCCTATTTTAGCTATTTATTTTGGGTTTTTCTTTCATACTGCCTGTTCTGGTAAATGAGGATTTAGTTCTTTATACTGCTCCTTATTTCCTTCATCTTTCCATTCTCTCAATCTGTAGTTATATTTTGTTAAACAACTGGTCAGTGCCTACTTTATTGTGCACAGTATGGCTAGGTTATATGTTACATTGACCTTGTATTTCTTGAATGACATTTAATTCCATGATGCATTTTTTAAGTTGTTGTATACAGTTTTGATTATTTTTTTATAAAGAAAGTTTGTTTCAGTTTTATTTTCTTGATGACATGTACTCATCAAATTAGTATCTTATTTAATGTTTTTTCCTTCTTTATGATGACTTAAATTTTATTTGGAGTGATGTTGATAGTCTTGCTTTCCTTATATAATTTACATAATACATTTTCTAAATTTTGGAGGTAGGCTAATATTTTGTGAGGGGGCTGCATTTTTTTTTTTCTTCCTCTAATCACTTTGGGGTCTAAAATGTTATTCTGATTTAATCTGCTTTTCTCTTTCACTGTACTCTAAGACCTGTGCCAGGCAGTTTTCCTCTGGCTAGAAAGTATTTCTCAGAACTTTATTGGACAGCTATGAATGCTTTAAACTCTTTCCCCACTGTTATAAAGAAAAATTACGCAGTTTATCTCTTACATACGTTTAAAATGATTAGATGATGCCATACTTTAAGAATTCAATTTTGTTGCTTTGTTCATCCGTTTTTGTATTTAAATTTGATTATTTTAGTCTGTCCACTTTATACAGATCACATATATGTCTTAACAGGTAATAATTGCTAGTCTTAAATGTCATTTTTTAAATCTAAAACATTCTGAATATTTGGATATTAAAGTAGGAGAAATATGAATTAATATCCATCAGTGTTTATTTCAAACTGTTGCAAAGATCATTTCTGAAGTTTTGAAAGATGATAGGAGCTTAAGAGAAAGGATAGGACTTAAATAATGATCTTGGTATTAACAGAACCATAATATCTGGGTAAGGAGCACAAATAAGCTCTTAGAACAATATTTAAAACTGCAGTGTGTATCTTATCAGTAAAGTCTAGTAACAACATGTACTATTTGGAATTTTCTTTAGCTAATTTTATTCTTCTTAGGTAGATAGTAAACCTTAGTTCTTTTTAGCTATAAAATATGTCTGAATGCAGGCCAGTAAATGAAACATTAAAAAAAATCACTTAGTCCTCTATAGTAAGAAATGTGTAATATGTTGAATGTGTAGTATGTTGTCCAAAAAACCCACTTCATCAGCTTTATGTATGTGTCCTAATTGATAATTTAAATGGTTTAAGTTTTGTTCTCTTCATTGTTTTGGCAGATGTGGTGGTACAGTGGGAGCTATTCTGACATGTCCACTGGAAGTTGTAAAAACACGGCTACAGTCATCTTCTGTGACACTTTATATCTCTGAAGTTCAGCTGAACACCGTGGCTGGAGCAAGTGTCAACCGAGTAATGTCTCCTGGACCACTCCACTGCTTAAAGTGAGAGCACAGTATTCATGGTTCTTTTTTAGTGCCTACTTTGGTGATGCCTATGGTTGGTTATTTATATTCTGCCACATATTAAGAGGTTCTTGACAAACTTAGTGGTAGTTTCTCTGTGTTATATTCATTAGAAATGATAATGCCTAATGTAGAAGAATAGTTATTTGGATAATATAAAATGTTATTTCCAAATCGTGTGTATTTGGAATATTTTTTTACATTTATCTGATGGATATTCTTTTATAAAGCTATTATAGGTATTTTCTGGATTACTTATTTTTGTGCAGTGATGATAAATGTTGATTCATGAATATGTTTTTAGTTTTCTAAAGTATTCATACAAGTTAAGCGCATCCTATTAATGGCAGTCTGATTTTCCTATGACTGAAACATAATTAAGTTTTAAAGTAAGCTTCTACATATTTTAAAATGTGACTTGTTTTTTCTCTGAAATATCTTGACCATTTGAAAAAGATGTGTTTTTCTATTTTACCAAATTTCATTATGTTAACTTTTGGTTTAACATTTCAGATCTATTGCAGTTAGTTTTTACATGTTTAAACTTAGGTATGTAACTGAATGCCTTGTATGTCTGCCTTATCAGCTCACTTGGGACATAATCTATTTGAACTTAGTTCAGTAGTGTTTATTTTTGTAGCAAATAAACGCATACTGTGTTTACTTTTACTAACAAAAGATTTCATCAGTCTTTTTTCAAACTTTCAGAGTACATGAATAGAATAAAATGCCATGGTTAAAAATACTTCTGAATAATGCGTGCCTTCATACCTTGATTTCAACATTACTGAGTACCTTTCCATAAAATTCTTCCTTAGACTTATGACAGTACTATGTGTATAAAATATATAATATAGATTTTAAAATTAGAAAACGTATATATATATAATGTATATGTATGTGTTTTTTTTTTTTTTTAAGATTTATTTATGCATACAGAGCTGGGGTGCAGGGGCAGTGAGAGGATTCATGGGGAGCAGAACAGGCCAACTGATGAAGTACACTGATGCGGGGAACAGCGGGTGGGTTAGGAGAGGTCTGCGGCACCACGTGGTCACCTCTGGGGCAGGCAGGGATCAAACTCATGCTGAAGTGGCTTTAGCTTCTCAGTGCTGTGCTTTAACCCGCTGCACCATCAGGGAGGGCCCATGTTTTCTATTTTTCAGTGTTTTTTGTGTCTTCTCTGACTTTCCTTACAGGAACTGTAGGAATCTCTCTGGACTCGTTTTAATTTCTTAGTTTTTCAGGTCCTCATATATGAAGTCACTCTAATGCATTTCTTCTGTCATCAATATACAGGTGACTTTAAAGTCTGCATTCTCATCTAACTATCCCTTCACTCTTATTTCCATTGTGTCCCTATTCAGGAACTGTTTCATGACTGCCTACTTTGTTTTGTTTGCTTTTCCAACATGTTTATTTTGTTAATATACATACTATAACTTTCACTTAAAGTATACAGTTCAGTTGTTCCTTTTAAATTAAGTATAGTACTTTTTCACCATCCCCACAACAAGAAATCACTCATTCTCTCCCATTCCTCCGCCCCCTGAGCACTAGGCCACTACTAATCTTACTTTCTGTCACTATAGATTTGCCTCTTCTAGGCGTTTTATGTAAGAGGAGTTATGCAGTATGTGTTCTTTTGTGTCTTGTTTCTTGCCCTTAGCATACTGTTCAAGGTTCGTCATGTTGCAGTCGTTTTCTTGCCATAGTTAACACTACAATTTACTTATCTACTCACTAGCATTACTGAATATTTGGGGTGTCTCCACTTCTTGGGTATTATGAATACTGTTCCTATAGGGACATGTGATGTCTTTTCTCTTGATATCTCCAAGATATACTGCAAGTGAATTGCTGAGTCATAAGGTAAATTGTGTTTAACATTTTTGAGGAACTACCAGACTGTTTTCCACAGTGGCTGACATTCCCACCAATGAATGAGATTATCAGTTTCTGCACATTCTTGCCAGCCCATGTTACTCTGTCTTTTGATTATATACATACTTAGTGGGCATGAAGTGTTTCATGACTTCTTACCTAGGAACTTCAGGAGTTTCCTTTGGGCTCTTATTGTCACTCAGGTGGCTAGTGGATAAACCTGTAGTGGTCTATAAATTAGATGAAAATATATGCAAAATAGTGAGTTTTAGCAAATGTCTTATTTTTTTAAAAAAAAAAACTTCTTTAATTTCTTAAAATGACTTTCAATATAGAAATGGTTAACTGTCACAGAGTCTTCAAAATGTACTTTACAGTTTGTCATTTTTTACTTTGTTTCTTTTTAATCTGGTACCTAAACATTGTCCTATACTTAGACAATCAGGGTACTTTGGATAGAATGAGAGAAATCTACATTGTAAACAATGTATAAACTAATAGTGTAGTAAAGTAGCAGTAATGGTAATAGTGAAGCTAAGAGATGTCAAGTGCTGGCTTGTTTGTCAGATTCTTTCAAGCTCTTTATAAATTTATTTAATACAGTAACAAAAAAAAAGTACTGTTGTGTTCTGTTTTTTGTTTTGTTTTGTTTTTGTTTTTTTCCTAGTGAAAAACTTGCTGGTGAAAATAAGGGTAAAAGAAAAGTAATTATTTTTTTGTTCTTACAGCTAGTCAACAGCCAGACTGGGCTTAGTAACTGAGAAGTCAGATCCCACAACTTGGAACTTGGGACTTTAATTAGTATGGTCTGTTAAATTAGTTGTGTCAGTAAAATCTTTTTTCCACAACTGGGCAACAAATTTCTTCACCCTCTTTTTTACATTTAATTGTTCTGCTTAGTCTAGTTAACAGAGTAGAAGGAGAAATAATAATAGGCCAACTATTTTAGTGCCCCTAAACAATGTTGAATGACAGGTTTTCCCATAGCATTTCACTGACATGGTTGGATGAGGTAATGCTGTAGTACTAAGAGGTTATCTAATACTGAGAAAAGGCCTTCAGATACTAGAAAGGAACCATGTTTTTTGGTAATTGAACTTAGAGGTAAAGATGATAAAATGGAGGTAATTAAAGAATAGCATGACATGAAAATGTAGAAATTGGTATTCTTAGTTTTTTAAATTTTTAGGCAAAATTCTGAATGGAGTTCTTTTTATTATGACAAGGAAATATGTTAGTTTTCAGTAATTTATTCTATATCAAGAAAAACATTTTCCTAAATAAGGAAAACGAAATAGAGCATCATAACGTACATGAAGCTTACACTGTCTCAGTTTGGTACAAATGAAGTACAAGACTTTGAAGGACGTTCCTTTCTAAACAATATTTTTTTCCTTTTCAGGATGATTTTGGAAAAAGAAGGACCTCGTTCTTTGTTTAGAGGATTAGGCCCCAATTTAGTGGGGGTGGCCCCTTCCAGGTAAATAAAACAAACAAGCAAATAAAAAAAAAACAAGTAAAGCAAACTTGTGGCTGTGATGTAGCAGGTGTCAGTAAACCTCTTGGAGAATGTGCAGATTATACCAGGTTCAAAAAGAAAAGAGAAAGGGACTAGCAGTAAAAAGTAAAGATCTGAATCTCTAGAACTCTGCCTAATTCTTAGCTTATGGAACAAACCATACAAATAATATAGTTTCATTCTCTACCAAAAAGAAGCCAAAAGAACTTGACTCATTAATTTGCTAACTTTTCTCATATTGCTTTATCTTTTGACTTCTTCCAGGCTGGGTCACTGTGTACAATTCACAACCAGCATGAAAATGCATACCCAATTGTCTCTATCTTTGTCTCATTATTCATTGGGTTTCAACTTTTTATGGGCCTTTTTCTTTTTTTGAGAAATCATCCAAAATTTCACCCCCATTGTAAAAACTAAAGGAAATGTTGAAAATATAGCTTAAATTCCACCTTTAACATACCATCTCTCTTCCTATGCACCTTCCCACAATTTTTTTTTCCATATAGATCACCGTTATTATAGTTTGGTATATTAATTTTCATGGCTTATGCACTTAAAAATATTTGTTACCTATCACTTACAGAAATTGCATCATATTAAATATTTTACCAAATTCTACTTGAAGATTTTTTCCTTGAAAATCTGTGTTTTTTGTTTTTTTTTAAATTATGTAATATGACCATCCCTTCATTAGTAAGCATTGCCTTATTGGTATACCTTACAATTATTACCAGATTTTTGTTGTTAAAAGTAATAGTTTTGTGAACATAGCTGTACACTTACTTTAAGTACTTACTTTAAGTACTTTATTCACATATCACCAACATTGACTGTTATCCATGTCTTTTAACACTAGTCAAGTAGATCAAACATGATTTTTACTGTTTTTAATTTTTGCTGTAGTCATTCTGTCTTGAGTTGTTGCTTGTATATCTTCGGTGAATTGCCTATATGTCTCATTTTCTCAAGGTGGCATCTTTTTTCTTATTTCTAAAAATGTATATTCTTCTAGTGATTAGGGATCATTAAATATCCTTTTTTTCCCTCATAAAGTAAATCGTTGCATTTTACATTACATTCTTTCCTTTTTTCATGAGCACATTATAAGAGACACAATAGCAAGACTCTTGTCTGTAAATCAGGATTATTGGGAGTTAGCAGGATGCTTGAAACAATAAGCGGTAATTCAGTACAAGCTAAATAATGAGGTAATTGGGATCATGAAGTCATAGTTAATAAATTAATAGGAGAAATATTTAGACTTAGCGGCAAGTTTATAAATGCTGGCAAACGAGATCTGATCTAATGGAACTGGTTTCTTCTGGAGTTGTTTTTTAAGGATCCCATGAACTACGATGTTAAGTATATCCACAGTCTCAAATTGTTGTAATATATACTTTAGTACATATTATTCATTTCTACCGTCCTCCCCCACCAGTTTTAAGTGCTCATTCCACAAGTGTATTTAATTTGACCATCGCATTATAAAAGCCTTCCAGTCTTATTCGTAGGTTTTCCAATGATTAAAATCTCTTTCTAACACTTGATTTGTCAGTCAGTTGCTGCTGGAGTGTTAGGATTACTCTGTTTGAAGATGCTAGCAACTTTACATCTGAGCTTTTTTTTTCTTAATGAGCCAATAATAAAGTACTTCAGTGCCTTTATGGTAAGAGTGTAACAATTTACATGACATTGTGACTGAGACTTTGTTTTGAGGTTTCTTTACTCTAAAATTATAAAGATTAATTTACATGTCATTCAAATCTTGTGAATTAAACAACATGCTTATTGATAAAATTTAAATATTTTTTTTAGAGCAATATATTTTGCTGCTTATTCAAACTGCAAGGAAAAGTTGAATGGTGTATTTGATCCAGATTCTACCCAGGTACACATGATTTCAGCTGCAATGGCAGGTATGAATATATAATATAAAAAATAAAAATTTTTCCTGAAACTTAGAGACTTAATAGTGAATGATGATGAATTTACATTGAAAGTTAAGGTGATTTATGGGCTTTTTATTGGTTAGCATCTGCAAACATGATTTTTATACTGACTAGTATATAATAAATTTGATCAGGATGCATATGTAAAATCTATTGTCAGTTAACTTTTTTGTAAAGAGAAATGATAGCATGCAGGTAATATATACATTGTGTAGACCACTGAATATTTACTGATCACTTTGAACAGACTTAAGAATCCATTCTTAATTACACTATAAATAAGTTATGGAGCTATAATTTGTTTTTCTCTCCTCAATTTCTGTTAGTGCCTTTTCCCTTTTTGCTGCATGTTTTGGCTTCTGTCTGAAATGTGCCAGCAGTTCTTGGTAAAGTATTCATTTTATCCTGTGCTCAAATGCTGAAATTTTTGTGAGTGATGCGTTACTGATAACTGAGTTACTAAAATATACATATTTTGAAAAATGTATTTAACATATCCACAAATCACCCTACATAGCACTCAAAATTAGGCACTGGCTGTGTGTACATGCTTGCTATAAAAATGTTTTCCAAGAACTCTTCTGTCACCATTGATGAATATAGTTGTAAATTAAAATAGCTAGCTTTCCACCTCTGATTTCATTCCCTTAAAGATAATAAACTGGAAAATTGGTTCTGGAATCATTTGCTGTCTTGCATGTTAGACAAGCCTTGACCATTGGTTCTCCTTCAAAATTCTCAATAGTTTACTGAGATGTGTTGCATATTTAACTATATCTCACACTCCCAAATTATGGTTTAACTTTATAAAGAAATTAAGCTACTTTGATCAGCTGCTGATCAGTTGTCAGTTATCTGCTTAATAATGTCTTAAACTGTTAACCATTTTCTGCTTAGAAGTAAATTGGATCAATTTGAACCACATATTTAATCAAGTACAGGTTAGAAATACTAATTTCTGAAAGGTCAGTAGCCATATAATAAATGTAGTATGTACATTATTTGAAAATTTTCAACGCCTTTATAGTTAGGAAATGTTGAATGACTCATTAAAGTTTTAAGAGTAGGAAGTGAAACCTTAAGGGTCAAGGTGGTGACATTCTTACTTACCAGTGAGGAAAGATGCTGGGAAGCTAGCGAGGTGATGTATATGAACCTCCATTTACTTTATCCTTAAAATACGTAGGTTGGTCTACATAGATATGAAACTTTTAGAATTAGTTGTTTCACATTGTGGAGATTATCTAATTACAACTAGATTTATTTTTTAATGTACTTTTTAATAGATGTTGAATATGGATAAATATGATTTTCCCTTTGCAAATTTGAGTGGGTATAAGGCCAGTGACAAAGTAAATAACTATTTGTACTAGGTTCTTTATGAATTTACTTGTAGAATACCAGCGTTTGGTTTCAGTTTTTAACCCCAGAAAATTGTGAAGAAATGTTCATCATTTTTTAAAGAATTGAAATCAAGAAAGTAGATGATCATTCATTTTAAATTGAGGGTTATTGTTATATATTCAGTATTATTAATTTAGGGTGTAAGAATATCTTAATTCCCATTGGAACTTTTTTATTAGACTATCAGCAGACTTTATTACTGTATTTGTATCACATTACAAAGAATTTGTTACTTATATTTTTTCTCAAATGTGTACAAATGTTAACTTTTTTTATCTATACATTGATATTATTTCTAATTTAAATTACTTGAATTTTAGCAAATTGAACCCTTGTTCAGAGATTATTTTATACTTTATACTTGTAATTTGAAAAGTCTTCTTCCATTTATTGCGGTCACATTTTTCTGAGAATTATGCTTTTAGAGCTTTGTTGGCATTATTCAAGAACATTAATATTTAGCTTTATAGTTTTCATATATAACTCCCTGATTGGTAAAACTAAATGGCCCCATGCATACTCATTAAGGTAGCTTTTGTCCCTTCATTCTTGAAATACTCTAGACCAGATTGTGCTGTATTTCTTCAGGTTCATTTGTGGAAGTTTTCTAAATATGAATTGGGGGGCAAAGTGCTTAGAGGCAGTTACGTGAAAAATCATTTTTTTTTTTTAGACTGGGTATTCAAAAAAAAAAAAATGCTAACCTTGTCACTTAAGTATTTAAAAATGCACTAAAATAGACCATTAAAGATACTGTCTACAAGATTGTTTCACATCAGTTGCACACATATTATAATAATGCACCTGGTATATAATTTTAATTTCTAGTAATCTGCCAATTCAGCTATATTTCACATTTCATCTATAAAAACTTTAGTGTTAGTAACACTTTTCATCATTTAAAGTGGGCTTTTTTTGTTTGTTTGTTTGTTTGGTTTTTTGCTTTGCTGTTTCAAGGGAGAATTTATAAACCTAAAATTGAACTATGAATTTTACATTGAAAAATTTGTATGATTTTAAGAATACTATTTAATGGAATTAAGTACAGTTGACTCTGGTTTACTTACCTTTTACTTTTTCTATATCACCTTTGACATACTACGTGTTGCTTATCAGTTGAGGATATTTGGTTTCTGAGCGTTGTAGTTTTGTGTAAATGACCGTGCATATCCTTCTGTATACACTTAGATACAAATGTGTATACAAAAAATAGTATTATACACTTACTTTTTCTTTAATTTGCAATTTTCAAGAGTGTATACTTTTTTGTATATCACATTACAGATTTTAAGGAAATTAATTTTATTGGACTATACTCAAAGTTATTGCTCAGTTTTTTCAATATAAATATTGTAATTATTTAGCATTTACTATATACCTACTGGGTTTTATTTGCTTATTAGCACTCACTGTTATTTTTCAAGATACATTTTTCTATTTGACTCAGTTTATTATTAATGGTTACGACTTGACTCATTTGATAGAAATTTTGTCTTAAAAATATGAAATACTTTTTAGAATATTTTATTTGTCCATGGCCGTTCGTTCAGCCCAATGGCTGGTTTGACAGATGTTCTGTGTGTTTGTGTGTAAACATTCTTCCTGTTTTTTGTTTTGTAGAACACAAGAAATTAAGTAGAAAATAATCCAAAATATTCCATAAAAATGGATGTGCAATATTACTGGCAATAGTGCAAAAGGTGAAAGGTACTATTGTAGTGACATATACTTTATTTTATAAAAGTAATTATAGTTACCAAATGAAGTTACTTGAATAGGGTGTTGGGGGGGTAAAGATTTACTGAATAAGCTTATTATTAAATAAAACATTGTTATTTCAACTCTGATTGCCATAGATAATAATGGAAGAATAATGGGATATGAATATCCCCTCTAAATACTTTCTTAGATTTCCCATTGACAAGGTTAGCATTTTTTCTTTAAAGTAAATGGTCTTCTTTTAGGTAAGTATGTGGACTCTGAAACTGCTGCAGGTGGCAGAATTTTCAGTACTCGGTGCATTTTTTAAAAAAAGTTAAGGCCCATTCTGATATTTCTTTTTCTTTTTTAACTTTAAATTTTCAAAAAATTTAGATCTCACAGTAAATATTTCTCAAATCCTTCCAATGGGATTCATTTTGTACACATGTTTCTGATGAGGTCACTGCTTGTTGTTATGATACAGAAAAGCCTGTGTCTATTTTAGGCATTTACTGTACATTTCTCCCGAGAAAAGAGTGAGATCGTGTCATCTCATGCTCCCCATCCGCAGGTCACTTCCTGTAGAAATATGGACTAACTTAAACCTCGTGAGTACTGATCTGAGCATCTCTTGCAGCCTCTAGTATAAGAACACACCCTGGGATTTTATAATAGTTATGGAATTAATAAAAGGCGGGAAATGAACTCTTTATTTCCTGAATTTGTGTGTGCATTGAGTATTTTAAGTTTGACCCTTTCATAATATTCCTTTTAGAAGGATGGATGGGATAACTCTTTAGTCACTGTATAATAAAAGCCTGGGGTATTCTACTAGGCCATATAGCCCTGCTCTCCAAAGAATTTGAGAATAGTTTTTTATATACATAGTTTTAAGTGATATCAGACCATCCTGCGACCTTTAGAAAAGAATAGTAATGCTTTTTACTCAGCATAACATTTTAAAAAATCTTATCACCGTGCTTTCCACTCTGTTGATACTTGACTTTTACTCTCCTGCAAAAACATTGATCTTAATGTTGTACCATTACTTTCCAAATAAATGCAGGATAGTAATATACAAGATCTTAGCTGTTTTAGTTTTAATTAGATGTGTGGGAGTTTGGGGGGTGGTTTAATACATTTCTCTTAGAAGGCTAGGTGGGCTTTGTTCTTTCTGAAGTTAATCGAAATAAAAAATTCTGGAAAATGCATTAATACAGGTATCACTCACTTAATGAAATGGACATTTTCAGCAAGTTTACTTTAGACAGGATTTATTTTAATGTTTCTACATTACATTAAACATTTGATTTACATTTGATTGATTTACATTTTCAGATGGGGGTCTTAGATGAAGTAAAACTTAAAAAATTGCATTTTAAAAGTGTTTGAACACTTTTTAATAAAGTACTAACCACACTACTAACAGTATGGTCACTTTGCTCTAACTGATTCTAGGCTATCTTAATTCTTCTTCACCTTCAAAAAGATCTTCCTATACCTCTATGTCAGTTTTAATGTTGAACTCGGTGTTCAGAATATTGGTATGAGTTAGCATATTATCAAAGTGTCACAATGCCACCATTAAAAGTAGTAGGAAATTTTTAAATTTTAGGGATTTAGAATTCCCAATATCTTTATCTTAGAAGTATGTATGTCTCAGAAGTCGTAGAAAGATATGTTTAGTTTTGGCTATTTGTCAATTTCAAATTGCCTTACTATATATAATACTAAATAATATGTTTGTTTCTTCCCATTAGCTTCATTTTTTAATTAATAGATTCCCAGATTTAATTAATAGATTCCAGCTTAATAATGCCTACTTAGTTTGAGTGTCTTTGCTTAGGTGAAATAGCATAAAACTCAAGGAATTAAGAGTTTTAACTGGTTAAGGACCACTAGCTAAAAATCTATGGATTATGCCTTGATGCTTTAACTGAATGGTTTGCTGGCAGTTAGATTAGTGTCTTTATTAAGAGCTAGTTTATTACTGGGGATTATGCCTTGATTCTTCACTTTATGGTTTGCTGGCAGTTAGATTATCATCTTTATTAAGAGCTAGCTTATTGTTGGGAACCCAAAATAACTATAGTAAATGCAGGCTACTGATTATAGGAATAAGTGAGAATGTTCTCTCAGTTACCTAAATTTTAATGTGTCCTGTTCCATAAGTTAATTTATGTCTGGAAATGAATCTTGGTTAAGTGAGCAATACCTGTTTGCTTCCTGTTGTTATTTATTAATATGTATAAAGAATAACTATAATTTATAGGTACTTTAAAAGTTTATTCCTAGTAGCAGTTATAAATGTTATAATATATGTATGAAGATTTTTTTCAACCTCTAATTGAGGAATTTGTGACTTGGGAAAGTAGTAAGGTTGGATACTAAGTTTAAAAGAAAACTTTGCTCACTTTTTCAGATAAAACTGCAATAGATTGAGAGTTTTACCTAGATAAGTTTTTAATTTTTTTAATTTTATATAAGGATTCCCAGTTTTAGGTTTTCAAAGTTTAATAAAAAGCAAATATTTTTCTCAAATTAAAATTTTCAGAAATGATTAATAGAGAATCATTGTGAATAATGCAGAATATTTTGTTCTTTTGTGCTGCTAAATGACTTTTGACTACTAAACCCCTAATATTTCTGTACAGATATTTAGCTAATGCAAATAAGCTTTAAAATAAGGCTCATTAGAAATATGACAAAAATACTGATGAATGTTACATACTTACTTTAAAATATGATTTGAATATCTTTAGTTTGATTTTCTTCTCTTAAAAAATCAGATTCTAAAGAAAAAAATATATATAACCTTATTCTCAGTTATGCCATGCATGTAAGAAAAACCTTTTTCAAACAAATATTTAAACTGTTCTGATAGTTTTGTATTTTTGGTTTCTTCCCTTTAATCAAGAATATATATATACATACTATCTTTTATTTTAAAATGTTCCTGGTAACCTGCCCCAAACCTTAAATTTTTATTATTTTAATATTGACTGATGCTTACAAATTGTTTTTCCCATTTCAGTTTTAGATGTATGTGTATAGTGTTAAAAACATTTAAAAGAAAGACTATGTAACCATTACAGAACTAGTAGAGTTACCAAACCAGACTTTTATTTCATTTATCTTGTTGATAGATAGATAAATATAATTTGAACATCTCTTTGTGAAACATCTGGCTGTCCTATAGTTTTAAAACAGTGGATTAAGGCAGTAAAATTTGAGTTAGCTAATTATCTGTCATTATAGAAAGGAAGGAACTGTGAAACTAAATTTTTACTTGTAAACAATGTAGTAAATAATTTTGCATTTTTAGATGTACCCATACTAACTTTGAAAGCCAAGAAAGGCCATGATTGCTTCTGCACTATGTTAACTTTAAAAGAAAATTAAGTGCACCATAGCATTTTTTGTTCCTGAAAGTCTTTAATCATAGTAAATGTGCTAATTACATTCGACCTTTCTAAAAACAATGCTTGATCTACTAGTATTTGATAGAAAATAATAAAACAGTTAATATCTTTACACATTTCTGCATGTAACTGTTCATCAAATTTAAAGTCCAGTTGAATAAGCTTAGCTTGATGTAAGTAGTTCTGTGAAGTTTTAAAGATAGATTAAAACCATTTTTGGATAGATGAAGCAGTCTTCCCAGGTTCCCATCAGTAAGATTGCATTTGATAGTCTGCTATTTTTTCATAACACCAGGGTGACAGCAAGTAAAAGATATAACTACTAGCCTAGAAACATACTGTCCAGGGATCTTAATTTACTACCTGTAGTGAGCCATCTTAGGTGACCATCCTTTTGCACTGATGGTGTATCATGATTGGTTTTAAACTCAACTTAGAACTACCTTCTCTCCTGAGTTTCCTTTTTCAGTGTCTGTAAAAATGAGAGGGAAGTTCCAATTTGTAATTTTTTTGAACTTTTGAGTTTATGTGTTCAAATGGATAAAAACCAGATCTGTCCTATAAATTATAACAAAAACTTTTCTCTATGATACCATTATTTTAACAATAGTAGCCAAGTGTATGTTTATTATAAAGTATTCATAAGTCTAAACAGATTCTGATACACAATCAATTTATGGTCAGATATTAGTAAATGCTGAAATTTATATAGAATCCGTTTTGAACATAGTGATTTGTGATGACAATTGGCCCCCAAGTAGCAGCTTTAAGAGTTTGCATGCTAAAACGTTTGAAATACATAAAATTTCTAATTTTGTCCTTAGCAATGGGTTTTTGAATTCAGCTTAGAAAGTCAGGATGCCCCCAGAGATATTCTGAATATTTATATCTATATATTTATATAAGCAGATTTTGCTCTTAAAATATTCTTTTAGTTAAGGTTAGAATTTGAGGATGTAGATTAAAAATATAAATTTTCATGGTCATGAATTTGTAAGATAAAAGTGTAAAGCATACACCAATTAATAGCTTAAATATTATGTACATTTTCTTTAATGTAATTTAAAGATCTTAAAGTTAATAGTGTTTTCTTAATTTTTACTTGAGTTCATTTTAAACATGTTTGTTTAGGTTTTACTGCAATCACAGCAACCAATCCCATTTGGCTTATAAAGACTCGATTACAACTTGATGCAAGGTATGTTGGTTCGTTAAAATAAAGTTGGTTCCAACTAATTTTATTCTCTAAGTTTCTGTCCGTGAGAATTTCTATTCAGTGAATTTGTTTTTTGTTTGTTTTATTTTTCAAACTAGTCTGCCATTAGAAGCAAAAAAGATGATAATTGATGGGAAAGAAGGTGTTTTTTGTGAAGTCTGTATGTTTAATGAAGAAAAAGAAAAGAGAATATTAACTTAGCCCAAGGAGTGATACTTTCACTAGATAGGTGATTATAATCAGCCTCCCAACAACTTGTTAACCCACATAATCAACCTATACAGACTGAAGCATTGAGAATCATTGGTCAAATTAGGTAGCCTTATAGAAAGAGTTCTAGTGTGGGGTTTACCTCATATTTGTAAACTTCCATCTGTTTTTCCTCTGACTACTTTAAGGTAGTAATATTCATTCAATAAATCTCTATTGAACAGACATTGCTAGGTACTATAGATATACTAGGAAAGAGTGGGGATTGACTTTAAAAGGAATAGGCAAGGAATTTTTTTTGTTGTTTTTAGCTCACTTGAAGCAAAGAGAGGACAGTCAGTGCAACTTTGTAAGTCCTAAGCATAGGGTCTTAGCATATTTTGGGAACTTTGAGAAGGTCAAAGCAGCACAGTTTAAGAGTTTTGCCACCTCTACTTGTTGGCCTTTAGAATGGAGCATGGAGAAAAGGTAGAGAGGTGATCCCATCTGGTATAATAATGGCTTAAAACTTTGCATTTTAGATTTTTCTTTTTTTTAAAGATTTATTTGTGCATACAGAAGTGGGGCACAGGTCAGAGGTGCAGGGGCAGTGAGAGGGTTCACCAGAGACAGAGTGGGGCGCAGAACAGATCGACAAAGTACACTGCTGAGGGAAGCAGCTGGCGGGTCAGGAGAGGTCTGCCACACCATGTGGATCAATCACCTCCAGGGCAGGCGGGGATCAAACTCTTGCGGAAGTGGCTTTAGCTTTTTAGTGCTGTGCTTTAACCTGCTGTGCCACCAGGGAGGGCCCTGTTTTAATTTTTTTAAAGGTTTATTTTATTTATTTATGCATACAAGAGCTGGGGTGTAGGCCAGAGATGGGGACGAGAAGATTCATCAGAGACAGAGTGAGGAGCAGAAATACACTGTTCAGGAGAGTAGCAGGCAAGACAGGAGAGGCCTGCTGCACCATGTGGGTCAACTAACTGGCTGGGGATCAAACTTATGCTGAACTTATGCCACTATCAGCTTGATAGTGCTGAGACTTAACCCCTGCGCCACTGGAAGGCCCCCTTAGGTATCTATATCACTGAAATCCATTTCTTATAGATAAGATCCTATTGCGGGGAAAGATGGTATAAGGTATAAATATTTTTCCAAAATCAAAATTCTATGTGTATATAAACTGTACCCTTAAGGAACACTGAAGAATGTTTCCTGGACACAGTGCTCAGCAAATGCTTAATATTTGTAGATGTGGAATTGAAGATTCAATGTAGTATATTTTCTATCCAGTAAACTACAAATATTTCAAATTTGGGGCAAAGAATAGGAAATCTAAAATGAATGTTTTAAAATTTTTATTTCACTTCATGAGCTAGAGGGTCATTTTTTATTACAATATCATTTTTACTATATTTTATTTGCCTTATTTAACAGCCTGTATTACTTGTCTATGTTCATTTAATAAGACTTTGTGTGTTTTTCCTTTTTAGGAACCGTGGGGAAAAGCGAATGGGAGCTTTTGAATGCGTTGGTAGAGTGTATCAGACAGATGGACTTAGAGGATTTTATAGGGGCATGTCTGCGTCATACGCTGGCATATCAGAGACTGTTATCCATTTTGTTATTTATGAAAGTATTAAGCAAAAACTACTGGAATATAAAACTGCTTCAACAATGGAAAATGATGAAGAGTCTGTAAAAGAAGCATCTGATTTTGTGGGAATGATGCTAGCTGCTGCCACCTCAAAAACCTGTGCCACAACTATCGCATATCCCCACGGTAAGAGGACTGGTTTATGAGAGTAATGTGCTGTTTAGAATTTTTATTCCCACCCAACCAACAGCTTGGCTTGCTAGAGTATTTATAAATTGCTGGGTTCCAGTAAACAAAATACTGTTCTTGGGAGTTCATCATCATGTAATTAAATCTGTGTAAGTAACATAAGGCTATTTTAATAGGTTGGTATAGCCTAATCGACTGTATTAAGTTGGTGGTAACTTATCATGAGCTCTAGTTCAGGAATTAGTCAAATTCTGGCTAGGTATTCTTTGGGCAAGTTACTTTTTTTTTTTAAGCATAGTTTTTTTTTTCCCTAAAGATTTATTTATTTATGCATACTGAACTGGGGTACAGGCCAGAGGCTCAGGGACAGTGAGAGGCTTCACCAGAGACAGAGTGGGGAGCAGAACAGGCAGATCGATGAAGTACACTGCTGAGGGGAGCAGCGGGCAGGTCAGGAGAGGTCTGCCACGCCATATGGTCACCTCCGGGGCAGGTGGGAATCGAACTCATGCGGAAGTGGCTTTAGCTTCTCGGTGCAGTGCTTTAACCCGCTGCGCCACCAGGGAGGGCCTTTTTTTATTTTTTAAAGTATGGCTTTATTGCTTATCTGCATTAAAATCCTGTAATTCTCTATTTAAAGATAATTTTATGCTAGAACATGACCACACTTGTCCTCTGTCTCAAAAGGGGAACAAATTTAACTTGCTCAAAGTCACATAGTCTATTTGGTGTAGAGCCCTAATTTGAAATAGTCTATAATCCCTCAAACCAACTTTTTTGGTACTATTTCATGTCAACAGATAAATATAGGTAAACAATTCATCTTATTTCTGTCTTTAAATTTTGCGACTTCAGCCTGATTTATTGATGATCAAGGAAAGCACTTAAGAATTCGGTTAATACACAGGATTTTTGCAGTTCTTTTCTCCATCTTTCTTTATATGTAGTTTTTGATTGTTGGTATGTTTGAATTTTTAGTTTGTTGGTTTTTTTTTTTTTTCCATCTAAGTATTGTACTTTCATTGTACTGATGAACTAAAATAATAGCAGGAAAAAATGAAACAGGGCTAAGAAATGAGTATTTGCTTTACAATGTAATTAAAAGTTTTACCAACTCTTTTAATGAAAGAGTTTCACTAACTAGCCAAGTTGAACTGTGAACTAACCCCATTCCCAGCCTCCTTAGAGGAGTCAGAAGAGGGCAGTTTCAGCAATTTGTCTTGGGTTCTGGCTTTTATGGAAGACCAGGATGGCCACCTCCTAAGTGAGAAAATTTTCAGGAGTTTTAAGTATCCCATCTATTCAAGTGAGGTGTTATTAATAGAAGAGGTAAAGTATTTTTTAGGCAAGATATTTTGGAATAGAATGTATATAAATGGCATGAATTTTTAAGACAGGAAACAAGATTTCAGATGTTTATATTTACTGTGAAAATGACTGTAGGCCATTTTCATCAGGTATATTATGTTGAAACTTTTGAAAAATAGTGGAAATGCAAAGAATAAGAAGGAACTGTAAGAAATAAAACTGTTGCCCTAGCCTCTGCCCACAGCTGACTAAAACTTTACTCCCATTGGCCCAGATTTCCTTATTTTTTTGAAGAAGAAAAAAAAATGGATCAAATGCAATCTTTAAACATCGTAAGATATCTTTAAGCTTTCATTTTTTTTAAAGATTTATTTATGCTTACAGAACTGGGGTACAGACCAGAGGTGTGGTAGATGAGAGGATTCACCAGAGACAGAGTGGGGAGCAGAGTAGGCAGATCTACTGAAACATACCACTGCTCCCGGGTGGGTCAAGAGAGGTCTGCCACACCTTGTGGGTCAACTACCTGGCGGGGGATGGAGCTGCTGCTGCAGTGGCTTCCGAGAGCTTCATCATGTGGTGCTTTAACACGGTAGAGCCCTAAGCTTCCTTTCTTATGTTTTGTCTTGCTTATTTCTGAGATGGGACTTTAGCTGGCAGCTAGTATTTAAACATTTTAGGTTTATTGATATGAAATTTCATGTTGGTATGTGTGGACCATTGTGAATAAATTAGTGATTCTGTTTTTTCATTGTACTCTGTGTAAGTCATTTCTGCTTATTTTTTTACTGTATCATTTTGTATTCATTTGTGATATCACCTCCATTTCAGTTACTAGTGTTTCACCTTTTTCTTCTCCCATCTATCCACCTTTTCATTGATACCTAGTATACAAGTGATGCTTTTGTTTTCATTCCATCTTAAAACATTCAGGAACCGCTATAAAATTTTATAATTGGTATCCATGATCTTAGTTAGTGATCTTCTATGCTTGGTGTTACTCTAATATGATTGGTTTCAGTATGTTATAGATGAAAAACCATTCCTTATTTATGCTAAGCTTATGCTTACAGACTGGTGAGTGGAATTGTGCTCAGGATTTGGAGTGCTGTAAAGATACAACTAATATTTAAGTTAAATGTTTTTTTTTTTTTTTCCTAAACAGAAGTTGTAAGAACAAGACTACGTGAAGAAGGAACAAAATATAGATCTTTATTTCAGACACTGTCGTTGGTTGTTCAAGAAGAAGGTTATGGGTCTCTTTACCGTGGTCTAACAACTCATCTGGTGAGACAGATTCCAAACACAGCCATTATGATGGCCACTTATGAACTGGTGGTCTACCTACTTAATGGATAGCAACATCCGGCTGCCATAATACAAAGAGGGAAGACCAAAAGATTACAGTGGACCATGGAATAGCGAAACCAGCATGGTGGACAGAAGGAAAATAGTTTGGGAACATGTAACTATGCCTAAGTGGAAGTTTGGTTGTAGGAATAAATCATGCCGCATTACTCAGACTTTTAGTAGTGTGGGGGGAAAAAACTTGACTGCCTCCAAGGAAATGCCTTTAGAAGCACTCCTTCCTCAAAATTGCCATTTTCTCTACCATGTCCACAGGAGACACAGTTGCATTTTGTTGATTTGTGGCAGTCAGCACACAGTGTTTATCTCACGAGCACTTCTCCAGTCTTCTAAACAAAACCATCCTTTTTGCAGACTGTGCCATCACTATCCAAAGGCAGTTACACATTTCTACCTTCTGGCTTCTGTTTAAGTCCTATAAATTGCAAAATAGCAACAGTAATTCAGTATTACTTTCCCCTTTTCTTAAAAGAATCAGGCACCACAGTAGTTTTAAAGTAATTATTTGGCATTAGTCTCTTTGACAACCAATGAAATACTGTCTAAAGATCTTTTGTATTTTTAGCTTTAAAATATTTTGGTTTCCATGCAAACAGGTGCTTAGTGTTACACATAACTTGGACATTTACATTAGTATTATATCAAATTTAAATGGCAATAGTTTCAGACAAAATAGACCAATAAAATGTTGATTCTAGGTCACTTCAGTGACTTGTGCATGTATTCACATTTGCTAACTTTATGATACATGACTCACCAGGATGTCTTTTCAGTGACTGATTACTTATGAATTTAAATTCTCACTTGTCTATACCTAGGTTGTCATTTTCTTAATGGAAAAGTTTACCACTTGTGAACATTTCTCTGTTTGCTTTCATATCAAAAATATGAACTTTTTAATTACTTCCAAAGATCTGTATAGATTGCCTTTATTTTCCAGAGGAAATGGTAATTTTCAGTTTGGCCTTTACACACTTTTAAAGGTGGTAGTAGAAATAACCCGGAGCAGTTATAAACCTTGTAGAAAAGGAGCCCTGTGCTGTAGGAACAGGTTGTGATCCTTATCACGTTAGGGCTTTATAAATGAATAAATTGCCTTTGACAAAAAATTTATTCTGTCCTAATTTCTTGAATGGAAATCATAGATCCACATTGATTCAGATAAGTGTGCTAATAGGAGATCACTTTTACAATATGCTGTTGAGTTCAACTGCACCTTTTAATACTTTCAATGTATTGTATGAATGGCCCTCATGGAGATGTTTCTGTAATTCTGTTAAGGACTTTTCCTTATGGATGTTGCTATACTGGTATATAAAGCCTCTATAACTAAACTCCAGTGTGGTACTCATTTTGTATACCCAAAATGTACATTTTGTGCAGTGGCTTTATCTTAATGACTCGTAGTGAATGCACTTTGTGGCCTTCTTTTAGGAAGGAGGTGTGAGAGTAGGAGAGAATTTCATGTTAAGATTTTTTTTAAAGATTGGTCATGTATTAGGCAGAAACAGTGTTCATGACATTTTTTCTGGGCTTTAGGTATGTTTTGAAGATCTTCAGTATAAACGTGTTATATATTCTGTGTACTCTGTAGTGCCCCTAAAATTGTAATGTGTCATTTGTAAGCTTTCTTTATCGTCACCAATGAAACAGTGTCCTCCTAAATTCCTCTACCTTCTTAACTTCCTTGTAATCAACAGTAACTGGATGTTTTTGAGGTGCTTTGATTGGAATTAAAAATATTCCAGTCTGTTTGGAGACCAAAGGCAAATACAGTTTCATTACCTTTGGAATTACTCAAACCCTCTGTGGTGAATTTCAGCTTTGACATTTATTTGAGGAACATGCCAAAAAGAAAAAGAAAAAAGACAGCCAGTAGTGGGTTTTTAATTTAATTTTGTAGAGAAAGTCTCAATCTATAGTGTTTACCTTTTCAGGTGCCACTTACACTGCCTAACACAGTGCCATTTGCCTTGTGGTGATCTGTAAACACTAGTTGTGTTGAATGCAGGACAAAGATTCTCCCTACTCCTAATGATCTCAGTGTCCCACATTGATTAAGAATGATATGAAAACCAGCAGCTAAGGAACATTTTACATTTAGTTGTAGCAAATTCATAACAAGTGTCCTTCATAGATGAACATGTATTCTTTCTGTTCCTGTTTTTTAGCAAGTAAAATTTCTGTTGACCTTTAGTACATCAAATTCAGCTTTTAAAAGTGTTATGTATGTATTGGAAGGAAAAAGATCTTAAGAGTCCTAGACTTTGTTTCTTTGTGCAACAACTGGAAAGGAACAAGTTGCCTACCCCTCCCCCCCCCAACAAACAGTTTACTTGAAGTGTGATACTAAAAATTTAAAAAAAAAAAACAACTATATGTAAAAGTTGTATATAAAGTTCCTCTCTGAAATATTTCTTTGGAGATTTGTTTTCAGTTGACATAGATGTTTTCAAAGAAAAACATACTCAAAGCATTACTCTTTTTAAGGTATATTTTGTTTTCATCTGCTTTCTATCAGGTACCTTTTTATTTCTAGTATAGAAGTCACTTTTCAGATGGGTATGTGCTTTTATTATAAAATTTTCTCAGAAAATGAAATTGAACTCATTCAGGCTAGAGCAGTAGATCCTGAAAGCACATGCAGACATGGAGTAGTGGTTAGTACCCTGGGAACTGTGGCTCTGAGAAACAGTTTCCCACATTTCAGAGTCCAAATTGAGATTTGCCAACCCTCTGGTTCAGGGGAACCGCTTTTAAATCTTGGAAAAGAAACTATCACCAAAGCTTGATCTTAGTTTTCATCATGTATGTAATTTTTGTGGAACCAACCTTACTAGATCTAGGGGCCACAAGTGATTGATATGTAATTTTGAAACCAAGGGAGAATATCATTAGGTTATTTAATCCAGTCTTTCATCTCCTAAAACATGCCCATTGTGAGTAGCATTATTATATTAGGGCCAGCAGGCTTTGCATGGTTAGAAAAATTGAGTGTTTACTCTTAACACTGCTGGGGTATGACACGTCATCATTTTTAGATTTGTTTGAAGTCAAACAAATTAATTTTGTTTGAAGTCAAACTGACTTGAACCTGAAAGACTTAAGTGCTAGAAATCCATCTGTTATTTACTCTTGGAACATTTTTCCTAAACTTGTTTCCATGTTCTTCTGCCCAAACTGTTAGTACTAGAGGGACCCCTTTAAGGGCTGATAAATCCAAGTTCAGCCTTTAATATTGATCATGACTTTAACATTCCTGGGAATATGCATATGTCTGGAAGATTTAAATTGAAAGAGATTTTAATTATATAAATGGACTTAACATACTTTCTGCCCAAACGTCTTCATCATGCCATTATATTTGTTAATCTAAAAACTGATTTTTCTGCTCCTCCTTCTAGAAACTGAAAGTTCTAGTTTCACTCAGCTTTTGTGTTGATAAACATTTTGAATGTGTACCCCCTGCATATGTGAACATTTAATTATGGCCTGCCAGTCATAGCTAAGTAATCGGCTTCAAAAGAGCTTATATCTTTTGAACATTTATGGGAGGTTTGCTATTCTTGCATTTCTGTACATGGCTGTAAATTATGTGCATTTACTCTTGTATTTATGTTAACTAGCTGAATTGTCAAAATTCAAAAAATTAAAATATGCTTAAGAAAATATATGGTGGGCTTTTTTTCCTATGTACCTCTTAATACTTTGGCATAATGAAAATGTACCAGACTTGGATTATCTGTATTACAGAATTCATGTCTTCATTCAAGTTAATTGTTAGGTTCATTGACTTTTATTTAGCAAAACTTCTTGAACACATCAGCTAGAACTAATGATATCTAGGAATCAAAAGATCAAATAACATTCTGTAAGAAATTTCTGTTTTTCCATAGGTTTGTTGATCTTTATGGCCAGAACGTATCATGTATCATTCATTTACAAAGAACATCTGAAAAATTAGAGCCTAATTCTTTGATTTGCTTCATGCCTTCCTAGGTTATGTTTTCTTTTGCTTGTTTGAATTCTGTCAGGAGCTGTGATAAAGGAGTTTGTGAGTTTGATTTCTTGAGATTCAAATGTGACATCTATACAAATTTAAAAATTCAAGCAGTGTAATTGGGTTTCCTTTTTTTTTGCACCCCACTGTCAATTACTATCTAAATATATAATTGAGTTCAATTTAGTAATTTAAACTGTTAGCATGCTTTGTTTAAACAATGATTTCTTGAGTTTTTACCAGCAGCCTTTGACAAGTGGCATTTACAGGGATACTAGTCACAAATGGGCTTTTTCATTTTGGTGTTCTGAATCTCAGTCCTGTGTTTATTTACTACACTAAGTCATCAGCTCTTGGGAAGAAGCTGGAACAACTAAAACAAAACTCTTAAAAGGAAAGCTCTTAGTGGCTCAGAACGAAACAATGGGGAGTAATAAGAAATGGTGCTAAATGTGTTAATTGGATAAGTATGAACTGTTTTGCTGTGAGAGTGTAAAGTGACCCAGCAACTTCAAAATGATGGTTTCTGAGTTTAACCGGGATTCACTTTACAAGCCAGAATTACTGCAGTTCTCAAAAGAAATGAAAGTATCTACAGCTGTTCACAGCATCTCTGCTAACTGGTCGTTAAGAACAGGTCAACTAATGTATTCATGCAAAGGAGTGCTACATGGCAAGCAAAAAACCATGACTATGATGCATAGATGAGCACTAAATACACACTAGCTGAGAGAAACCTGGCAAGAATGATAACATAGTCAATTCAGGCAAAACCAGTCATTGTGAAAAGTCCAATTAGTGTTTACCTAGAGGTAGGGAAGAGGAATTGACTTGTGACTTGTGAGGGAACTTGTGCACTTACCTGGAGTGGCAGAGATTTCCTACATGTTGACATGAGTAGTGGCTAGACAGCTGTATACATTGCATGTAAATTTATTCACTATATATTAACTTTGTTTTAAAAAATCTAATGCAAAGTGAAAACATACTACAGAAAAGATTAAATTTGAGTGTAAGTACATGGTGAGACAAAGACTTCACATACTGCAATTATCAAAGCATCGTTAATAAAATGTTTACAGATATAAAATGGAGGGTCTTTAACCGTTTTGATACCATGAATAAGCAGATCTCTGAGGGACTCACCTGCTCCACCACAGCTAGATGTCAGGATGTGCATTTTGAGGTTTTCAAGGTGTCCCTCCGCGCCCCTCCTCCACACACACTTCAAAGTTAATCAATTAGAGTTAAGTCTATAGAATTCCCATAGTGTTACTTGAATTGCTTTTATTTCGGTATGCATCTGCAATTCAGTGGGAAAACGCAGCAATTTGCTAGCAAGTCAAGTCAGGGTTCTGTGGTGCAAACCAAATTCTTTCTTTAAAAAAAAAAGTTTATTTTTACATATTTTTGTGCATTTTTCCATCTCAGTTGCAATCCCCTGGGTTTTCCATCACCAAATTACCAATGTGCCATCACCATAGTCCAGTGGCATTAACTCCCTCAGCTATTTTTGACCCCATTCCCCTCTCCACCCCCACAAAATGTCTCTGGTATATAGCTATTCATCATTATCACTATTTTTTGCCTGTTCCGTTATATTTATGCTATGAGAGAAACCATCAGTATTTTTTCCTTTTCTTTCTGGCTTATTTCACTAAGCATGATCTTTTCCAGTTCCATCCATGTTGCTGCAAAAGGCATTTTTTTTGGAGGGGGGGTTGCTGAGTAATACTCCATTGTGTATATGTACCACATCTTTTTAATCCAGTCATCCATTTCTGGGCATTTGGGCTGTTCGATGTTTTTCCAATTGTGAATAAAGTAGCAATACACATGAGGTGCAGTTGTCTTTTTGAATCAGTGTTTTTGTGTCTTTTGGGTAGATACCTAGGAGTGGGAATGCTGGGTCGAAGGGAAGCTCCATGTTTAGCAGTTTGAGGAATCTCCAAACAGTTTTCCATAGTGGTTGTACTAGTTTGCATTCCCACCAGCAGTGTAGGAGCATTCCTTTTTCTCCACATCCTTGCCAACATTTGTTGATGCTAGTTGTTTGAAGATGTGCCATTCTCACTGGGGTGAGGTGGTATCTCATTGTGGTTTTAACTTGCAAACCAAATTCTTAATCCCTGCTGAGGACAGTGAGAAGCAACAGCACCAATGTGAAAGAATAGATTGAAGCAAGGTTCTCTGCTTCCAGTTGTCAGATTCCAAACCTCAGAGAAATCTGCGGGACCCAAATGGATTACAAAGATGACCAAATGAATCTTGTTTAAGCTTCTATTTTAAAAAAGCAATTATAAGAAAAGTCAGTGTCCGTGTGTACTTACAAGTGTCTTGGCCTTTCTCTAAGTGTAACCGAGGATTCTTAGAACTGACTGTTCTACTGTTCTTTTTACCTTATCAAAACCTGAACTGAAAACAAACGAGCAGATGATGACAGCAGAGGTTAGCAGGGCCAAAATGCAATATTCATTCCTCAGTCTTGGAGCATAAAATGTGACACAAAAGCTGAACTAGGGAGGGCAGGGATTTGCCAGTCTTTTCTAAAGGCTCTGGCCAAAACAAAGTGTCATAAGTGTTGGGTGATGATGGTGTGACAAGGAGCTTGAAAAGAAGGAGAAAGAAAGCAGCACTACTCCATAAAGCTGGGGGGCAACAGAGAAAGCTATGGAAAAAGCCCCAAATTCCTCACCAATTTCAGAGGGAACAAAGAGTTACAATCTGTGCTTTCACCAAGTGGTGGTAGTGGAGAGTGGGGAAGTGACAATGGCTTGGAAGAGGGGACCCAAAGACTTAACAGAAATTAGGGGGTGCAGACAAAGCACCCCCCAACAAACAGCAGTAATCCCACAAGTCATGGCCTGAGATCTTCACATCTACTCTTAATAAGTCACCCCAAACTGAAGGGCTGTTGCAAAGAAGGAGGGAAGCAGGGGAAAAGAGGAGAGGGCAGAGGTCGCAGGCCTGGAAATAAACCACAAAGTGTGTGATGTGTCTTCACAGTTGCCATCTTCACATTGCCATCTTCAATATGATCCTTTCTCGGTGTCTCCTAACTTTTCTTTGATAGTCTTTTTCTCCGTCTTCAGCATATTTAGATGAGACTTCAAATTAAACTTACTGGTTATATCTAGTCCATTTCTTTTTTTTTTATTGTTCCATTGAGTTCTTTGTTCCAGAAGCTCAACCATGTAGACAACGGCTACATTGATAGGATGAGTTGTTACTGGACAACTTACATATTTCAAATGGACAAAGAAATAACAATTACAGGGGTTTTTTTTTTGGTTTTTTTTTTGTTTTTTTTTAACAAATCGCCTTTGAATGGAAGCTTCCTTTCCAGTACTTTGAGATCCATAAAACATTTACAAAATTTACTACTGTGGAATATGAAGCCTGCTTAAATCAAATGGGCTAGGATGGAGGGGGGTAGTTTTTCTATGTGATTAATTGTTGTAACACTGTCCTACAGGTGACTGAGGGGGGTTCATATTTTCTCTAGATATCACTAGGCACCAAAGTTCTTACAGTTCAAATGATGCTAAATGAATTCTTCATTTTGTTAGCACTAAGATGGTTTTCGGGTCCACCACTCCGTTAGAGCCATTAACTGCATTCATACTAATTGTTGCATGTTATCTTACAAGTTGGTGTTTTGGGTTTTAGGCTCACATTCTATTTTAAATCTGTATATTCAATTTTCATAAAATACACGAGCTCCTGTAATGCTGATATCCTAAAAATCTGAAAAATACCAAAAGGTAAAACCTAACACATAATTAGAACCTAGAAAGTTCAGTGAGCACTGTAGGGTACTTACGCCCTACAAGCATTTGCTAATTGAACTATAATGATGATAGATTTCCAGGACAAGGAGACCAAAGTCAATGACTAGACCAAGGCAGACTGAGGAATCTGACAGGCCCTTTCCATTAGTGTGGGCCCAGAATTAAGTTTAATTCTTTTTTCCACTCCCATCGTAGCAGAGAAACTTCCCTTGGTGCTGAGCAGAACAGAAAAGAAAAAATATCAAAGAAAATAAACCCATTCCTGAGACTACATTAATCTTGATTTACCTACCCCTGAGCAGAATTAGATTCCAAATTTTCATTGTTAGAGCTGGGAGGGAAGCCTTTGGTCATAAATTAAAGTATCAGGCATAGAATCCCAAGTGCACAATAGAAGCAAATCCCATTAGTTTATAGAGAAGCAATCCTCATCCTAGGTTGTGGAGAACTCACATCATTAATTTTCAAGAGCTCCAAGAAACACACAGTCAATAATAAGCTCACAAGGAAATCGCTGACTGGTGACAACCGTCAAAAGTAAAAGCAGAAACAGCCCACTCTCCAAAAGAGAACAGATTCTGAGACTATCACATATAAAATGCAAATTAGTACATTTTTTTAAAATATGGCATACTTGTAAATAGCTTAGAGAATGGGACACTAAAAAAAGGTAGAGCAGATTTGGAAACCAAATATAACTTTTAAAAATGAAAAAAAATTGTAAATGCAGTTGGGTAAAGATGAAGAAAATAGTTTAACAGGAGATGGAGTAGAAGTAGTGAAGAATACAGCCTATAACCACATGAGGAGAGAATAAAAGCTTTGTTTCACCAAAGAAATGAGTTAACATTTTCTACGCCTAATAAAATTTCCTCTTGTATAGAGCCAAAATTGAAATAAACAAAAGAAGTAAAAAGCAAATCCACAAAAGTGGGAGTTTTTAGCAAACACCTTAGAAATAGAGCAAGCAAATAAAAGTAGCAAGAATTCAATATAGCAACAATATAGTTTGACAACCTTGAAATGTATAGAACACAGTATTCAGCATCTGTGGATTCAGTATGTTTTTCCAAATATTTCTAAAAAATGACCTAAGCAAGCAATTTAAATTTCAAAGTATTGAATTCACTCATGCTATTCTCTGAGAAAAATACAGCTAAACTAGAAATCAGTGTGAAGGTATCGGTCATAAAATGCAAACTAGTGCATTTTTAAAATATGGCATACGTGTAACTAGCTAGGAGAATGGGACACTAAAAACAGGAAGGGATATTGGTTTGTAGTTTTCTTACTGTGTCCTTACCTGGGCTTGGTATCAGTCAGGGTAATGCTGGCTTTGAAAATGAGTTGGAAGTGTTTCTTCTCCTTAGCTTTTTGGCAGATTTTGAGAAAAATTATATTAATTCTTCTTTAAATGTTTGGTAGAATTAACCAGTAAAACCATCTGGTCTTTGTTGAGAGATATTTTAAATAACTGATTTAAGTCCTCATTTATTACTAGTCTGTTCAGATTTTCTGTTTCTTTAGGTGGCATGTTTCTAGGAAAGTATCCATTTCTTCTAGGTGACACAATCTGGTGGCATAAAATTGGTCCAAGAATTTGCATTTCTGACAGGTTGCGAAGTGCTGCAACCTGTTGGTCCAAAGACCATATTCTGAGTGCCACTGAACTTTCGGCTGCCTGTAGCTAATGCGGCTGGATGAAAGAATGGATGTCAAAGAACGCCCCATGTCTGCCCACTTTCCCTGGCCAGAACCCTGTCACATGATCACGCCTAGCTGAAGGGATTCTGGGACACAGAACAGTCGTTATTCCTGGAAGAAGAGGAATAGAGCCCTTGGTGAAGGGCTCTAATTTATCTTCACAATAAATTAGAAAAAGAGTTGACTAAACCTACATGATTAAAAAAAGAATAAAGAATAGGATTTGCTGTGCTAAAATGTTAAACATAATAAAAAATCAACACAGCCAAAAATTTGTTCTTTGGGAAGACTAATAATAATGACATTTTAACACCATGAAAATCATCACATAGTAGTTAAAAATAAATGAAACAAAGACATATAGCTAATAATCGAGTACTGGAGATAAAATGAAATATAAGTCCAAAGCTAGGAAAAAAAGAACAAAAAATAGAACAAAAGAAATCAATGGAAAACAAATAGCAGCATAGTATATATAAAGCAAACCATATCATTAAGAACATTAAGTATCAGTGGTCTGAGCAGTTGATAAAAGACAGCTTTTAAACTGGATAACAATGAAAAAGGAAATTTGTTTTCTGTTTTGTTTTTTTTTAAGATGTATTTATTTATACATACAGAACTGGGGTACAGGCTAGAGGTGCAGGGGTGGCGAGAGGCTTCACTGGAGACAGAGCAGGGAGCAGAATAGGCAGATGAACAAGGGTACACTGCTGAGGGGAGCAGTAGGCCAGACAGGAGCTGTCTGCCACACCATGTGGATCACCACTGGGGATCGAACTTGCACAGAAGTGGCTGCGGCTTGCTTGCAGTGCTGAATCCCACCTGTTGTGCCACCAGGGAGGGTCTATTTTTTTTAAATCTTTTAACTTTGAAATTAAAAAGTCTCTAGGAACCCATGGTTTCTTTTACTGAAGGATTTTGCTTATAAAAAAGATGCAAAAACGGCCCTCCCTGGTGGCGCAGCAGGTTAAAGCACTGCACTGAGAAGCTAAAGCCACTTGGCATGAGTTCGATCCCCAGCCCTGGAGGTGACCCACATGATGCAATAGACCTCTCCTGACCCACCTGCTGCTCCCCTCAGCAGTGTACTTCGTCGATCTGCCTGTTCTGCTCTCCACTTTGTCTCTGGTGAAGCCTCTCACCGCCCCTGAGCCTCTGGCCTGTACCCCAGTTCTGTATGTACAAATAAAATAAATCTTTAAAAAAAAAGATACAAAAATAAAATAGAGGTTTCATATATGTTCACCCACTTTTTCCAAAAGTTAACATGTTGTACAGTTTTTGAAACTGGGCAGTTAACATTGAAACAACATTTTTAACAGATTTAGAGACTCTATGATCCCACTGTCATTTTTCTGGCCCAATCTAGGGACTCCCATTGTATTTAGGTTTAATTAGCCTCTTAACTGTCGCTAGTTGGAGAGAGTCTTCAGTATTTCTTTTCATTCACAATTCTGACATTTTTGAGCTGTCCAGTAATTTTAAACTGGCCTCAGTTTTGCGATATTCATTTGTATTTAGTTAGGTTTATATTTAATTAAGTGTATATTTAGTTATTTTGGGCAATAATATGACAAAAATAATGTTTCGTCTTTGTCGATTCTTCATTTCGGGAAGTATGTAATGTCAATATGTCTCATTACCAGTGATATTAATGTTCTCCACATGGTTAACTTGGTCTCCTACTCCATTTCTCCTTCTGTAATGAATAAGTCAATCACTATTTTTTTTGTTACTAATAGTTATCTTTTGAAGAGATAGGAGAAAAAGAATAATCCTTGTCACCACACTTTTGCCCACTCATTTTAGCCTTTGAGAGTTATTGCCTGAAACAATAACTGTTTTGTGTTCCAAATGGTTTTCTATTTCTATTATTTCTTCTACATTCTTTCACTAGAATTCCACTGAAAGGAATAGAGAATAATTGTCTCTTTAGCCAATTCGTTTATTCAGCTACCTATTTATATGGTGGTTATTTGCTATTTTATGGGTTGTAATTTATTAATCATACTTATTATTTGCTCAAAGTGTTCGAAATTTAACCACTGGGAGCTCTTCCAGGTTGGTTCTGTGTCCTGTTTACATGCTTCCACCACTTTCTGCATTTTCTTACTTTCTGCCACCATGACCTGTTTCCCACTCACCTTGCACATTCCCAGTGCAAGAGTCAGAGTCAGTCATTTCTCTAAGGAATCCTGGTTCCTTTACTGGGGGACATATTTAGAAATAAGTTCTGGGCACAATGTTCATTATTAACAGAATATTATTGCTTTTTGGCCCTCCCAGCAATAGAATTTGTACACATGCACCCATCAACTTCTATATCTCTATATCTATATGTCTACTATTTTTTAAAGATTTATTTATGCATGCATACAAGAACTGGGGTACAGGCCAGAGGTGCAGAGGATGAGAGGGTTCACCAGAGACAGAATGGTCAGACTGACAAAGTCCCTGCTGAGGGAAGTAGCAGGTGAGACAGGAGAGGTCTGCCACACCTGTGGGTCAGCTCCCTGGCCGGGGATTAAACTCTTGCTGCAGTGGCTGCAGGTAGCTTCATGGTGCTGTGCTTATAACCTGTTGCACTACCAGGGAGAGGCTTATATCTGGTTACTATTTATCACCATGAGGTCATATATTTTATTCCAAACCAATACCTTAATGTCCTTTCTAGTAGTCTTCTTTATTTGTAACTCCTTTCTGACAGTGAGAAGCCTAGTTTCATCATCCAAAATGAAGCTAGAATATATAGAAAACAAGTTCCAGAATTGTTAACTATACTCTTGTTAAAAAAAAAAAAAACAAATGTACTAAGTAGGATATAGCAGTCAAAAGAACACTTTCCAAAGTTAAGTTTGTCTTTTTTTCTTGTTACATTAAGAAAACTATTTTAAATATTAAGGTACAAATAGATTAGAAACAAAGTGGGGAGAGCTATACTATGTAAACACCAATTATAAGATGAGACCCTCCCTGGTTAAAGAGTTAAACTCTCAGCACCAAAGTGCTATCACCAGCCACTGCAGCATGGGTTCAACCCCTGATTAGGGAGATGACCCACATGGTGCAGCAGACCTCTCCTTTCTTGCTCTTCTCCCCACAGCAGTGTATTTCAGTCAATCTGCCTGTTCTGCTCCCCTCTCTGCCTCGGAAAATCCTCTCATCCCTTTGACCTCTGGCCTACACCCCAGTTTTGTATGCATAAATAAATAAAATAAATCTTAAAAAAAGTTGGGAGTGGCCCTCCCTGGTGGTGCAGTGGGTTA
>NW_004567115.1:7730482-7780744 GCF_000260355.1 Condylura cristata | reverse complement strand
AAAAAAAAAAAAGTTGGGAGTTTTTTAATATCACACAAATGGACATGCTCCTAATAACAGGACCAAAGTCTGATGATTAAATATAGAAATAGACAAATCTATTGTTGGGGATTTCAACACACAATTGAGTTAAGTAGGCAGAAAATCTGTAAGGATGTAGAAATAGCAAAAAAAATATTTTTTTAATGTTTGTAGTACACTCATCAAGACAAGCCATATGTGCAGTGATAAAATAATAACTGTAAAATGAATTTTAAATGACTTGAATTGCACAGAGTATGCTCTTCATACACAATGGAATTAAATTTTAAAAATAGCATAAAGATTCCTGGGATATTTCCGCATATGTCTGGAAATTAAACAACATACTGCTAAGTAGCCCCTGGGTCATAGGAAAAACCAAAGGGTGTATTATAAAAGATTTTTTTTGGGTGAAAATACTTCAAAGTGTTAGGAAAGATTTTAAACTAAATGGTAATGAAAACACTATAGCAAAATTTGTAGGCTTCAGGTCAAGATGTGTTTTAAAGGGCAATCAGTAGCTTTAATGATTGAAATAGAAAAGAAAGGCACAAAATTAAAGAAGTAAGCATCCACCATAAGAAACTAGAAAAAGAAGAGCAAATTAATTTCTCTGTAGAAGAAAGGATATAATAATAAAGAGATCAATGAAACCGAAAATGGGAAAATCAATGAAATAGAAAATGGGTACCGTCCATGACAACAAAAGCTGATTATCTGAAAGATCACAACAATACATAAAACTACCTAGGCTATTAAAAAGAATAACACAGAAACAGTATAAGAAATTAAGTAGAGACATCCTACAAGCACAACAGTTATTGAAAGTAGAGTTCGGAGCATATGATAAATTACATGCCAATACATCCACCACTTCAATGAAATGAATAAATTCCTTGCAATGGAAACTTGAGTGTGGTATCGCCCTGTCCATTACTCCAGCACCACTCAGCTCCAACTCTTCCTCCAAAATCCTACTGTGCTGCTCTCCTGGGGAAAACTTAAGAGAAAGGGTAGTGAGATTCTTACGGACCAGCGCTGCGGCTGGTCTTGGAGCGGCCACGCTCCACCCTCCAGTCTAGATTTCCTTCACTCAGCTACACTACCTGGCCTGGATGGCTGCATATGGTCACATGACCCGGACTCTGCTCTGACAGGTGTGGCCACCATCGAGGCACTTGTCCAGTTACCAGCTGGAGCAGGGGAGGTTGTCTGGTCGCATGTGGCTGCTTACTCCTTCTTGTCTCTGTCTTGTCCCTGTCCCAAGGGGAGCAGATACAGGGTTGTGTGTGATGGGCAAAGTCCTGAGTAGGGACTTTGGCTGTAATGTGCCAGTACAGGTGGCCACTTGCCACTCGCTTCTTCCCCAAGCCAGCAATTTTATTTGAGTTATAGGGAAATTAATTTGTACCACTGGATAAAGACACTTCATGAAAAACAACTTTAATGCCCTTCATCTCAATACTCTGACAGAAAAGTCATGAAATTTATTGTTTCTATTGATTTGATGGATAGATCCTTTAACCTGCAGTCTAAGAAGGACGAAAGATCATTTTGGTCCTTCAAAGAAAATAAGCCATTGAAATTTGATTTTTTTTTTGTTTTGGATTCAGCATCTACAGAAATAACGAACCAAATAATTTCCTATCAACCTGTTTCTGTCCTCAACAAAGACAGTTCTGGCAAACCCTATTTGCATACAATCCAGAGTTCATGTTTCCAGAGTTCAGAGTTCCAGATGGGCTGCTGTTGGGGCAGCTGTGATATTTGGGAGACACTGCAGAAAAGGCTACGTGTTCACCCCGACATGTACTGTGGTGACATTTCTTACATCAGCATCTATTCTGGACTTCGGACCCATTTGTGACTGTAGGTGGGCCTGTCAACCAGCAGCTCGCTCATAATTGATTTCTCTCCATCAATATAAGCATAGGGTGTGGGCTACAGCCCAGTAGAATGAGGCTGGGATGACCAATGGCCAGCAGCTACTGGACTGCTGGTTAAGATCATGATGTTACTCAGGCACATAATTTTATGTTCTGTAGATAATAATAAAAATATATTATTATTTTACTTGCCAGGACAAATGCAGACAGCTATGTTCCACAGAGATTACATTCTACTTTTTATTGTCAATATGTAGCTCGTCTTTTATTGTCAATATGTAGCACATACCCCATTGAACACTTTTCCTCTTGTCCCTCCCTTTTCCTCAAAATCCTTCCTTCATTTATTAGTGTACTTATAAATACTTTGCTTGGTCACATTGTCTCTGTAAATGGTCAGTATTTGTCCTTGTCATTCTCACTTGCTTTCCTATACATAATTTATTTCCTCTAACTCCTTCCATTTTGCTGAGTAGTGCCTCATTGTGTAAATATAATACATCTTCTTGATTAAATCCTCTATCAGTAGGCACTTGGCTTCCATGATCTGGCTATTATAAATAATGCTGTAATAAGCACTATAGAAAACACTTAAAAAGAAAGAAAGAGGGGCCTCCCTGGTGATAGAGGGGTTAAAGTCTCAGCACTACCACGCTATGGCCAGCCATAGCTCATGAGTTTGATCCCCAGCCAGGGATCCCCTAAACCTTATGGCATAGCAGACCTCTCCTGTCTCGCCTGCTGCTCCCCTCAGCAGCATGTTTCAGTAGATCTGCCTGTTCTACTCTCTGATCTGTCTTTAGTGAGTCCTGTCACCCTTTTACCTCTGGTCTACATCCCAGTTCTTCACACAAAAATAATAAATCTTTAAAAAAGAGGAGATCTGCCTCGTGGCACAAGGGGTTAAGTATCAGCTACCTGCAGCCACTGCAACTATCTGCAGCCCCTGCAGCATAAGTTCAATCCCCAGCCATGGAGGTGACCCACATGGCGCAGCAGACCTCTCTTGTCTTGCCTGCTGCTCCCCTCAGCAGTGTATTTCAGAAGACCTGCCTGTTCTGCTCCCCACTCTGTCTCTGGTGAATTCTCTCACCCCCACACTTCTGATCTGCAGCCCAGTTCTTGTATACATAAATAAATAAAGTAAATCTTTAAAAAAAGAAAGAAAAGAAAGTTCTTCATAGAATCAAGAGGCATTCCAGTAGATCTTTTGGGTAATCCTCACATTCTTCCCTGCCCTCATTGTGCATCAGAAACCCTAATTTCTCTGAATGATTAGTGTCAATTTCCTTTGACAACATGGTGACTGTCTCTTGCTTATTGGATTAAGGACACAACATCCGGAAGTGCCCACGTGACAGATGAAGCTTATAGTTCAAATGGGCTCTTTCTGTATATGCCTGTAGAAATGTTTCTCCCTTTGGGAATAAGGATCTCTAAATTTGTAGAATCCAGAGTTATGAGATGATGTGGAAGTGGCTTTAGCTTCTTAGTGCTGTGCTTTAGCCCGCTGGCCACCAGGGAGGGCCCATTGTTTATTTTTTTTTTACAATGTCTTCTCTTACTAGGAGCCACTCTTTGGACCCATGTGGAGGCTGAGCCATATAATGTGGTCTTTGGTTGGTTTATGTGTATATGTGTGTGTGTGATGAGTAAGAGTTCTTTGGGTGTTTCCACGGAGGAATACTGGATCCCAGTTGGCTTTCAACAGCATGTTAATCACACTCAGCCTTTTATTAACTTATTTTTTCAGAACTTGCAACAGAGTTGAGTAATAGCCATCCCATTTTTTTCTTTTCTTTTTTTTTTTTTTCATTTTTGTGGTTAGTTTCCACATTTTTCAAATGCATCAATATAGTACACCACTGACTACACTCACTTCCAGAGTTCCAACAATGCCTGGAAGCCTTGTTCCAGGTTGCTATCTCTGTGCGTACAAGGTCTTATTCCCATTATGGTCTGGTTTCCTCCTGCCCAGAATGCATGAGCATGCTAGAGATGAGCCCATTTGTGACAAGACCTTTACAATCTAATAGTAGTGACTAAGCAGAAAGACAAGGAATCTGGGTCCCATGTGGCAGTCAAAACACTCTGGCCAACCAACCTTTGATTTTATCATCACACACACAAAAAACAAAACTTGCTTAAGTCACTAGATTTTGCATTTCTGCTACAGACAAATGCAATTCTTAACTATATAATTAAGAACTTACGATGCTTTTTTTTAATGTTTTTTATTGTTATTATTTTTTCCCTAGTGCCTTATTTGGTTTCGCTATATTCCTCTGAGAAGTGAAACCATCAGATATTTTTTTTCCTTCTGACTTATTCTACTGAGCATAATCCCTTCTAGCTCCATCCATACTTCTGTGAATGGTAAAAAATAAACAGAAACTATAAATCAGATACATTTTGCAGGGGAGGGGAAGGAGAGAGGTCAAAACAGGGAGAGAAAAGCACAAGGGACTGTGGTGATGGCACAACTGGTAGTGGGAATTCTATAGCGACTACACCTGAGAAGACAGAGAAGACATTGTAAAAAAAAATAAACAATGGGCTAAAGCACAGCACTAAGAAGCTAAAGCCACTTCCACATGAGTTCGATCCCAGCCCCGGAGGTGACCACATGGCTCGGCAGACCTCTCCTGACCCACCCGCTGCTCCCCTCAGCAGTGTACTTCATCCATCTGCCTGTTCTGCTCCCTATTCTGTCTCTGGTGAATCCTCTCACTGCCCCTGTACCTCTGGACTGTACCCCAGTTCTGTATGCATAAATAAATAAATCTTTAAAAAATGAACAATGATGTAAAATACATGTAGATAAATTATATAGAAAGATAAGAACTTACTATGATAATGAATTCACAAATTCAGATGAAATAAACATATTTAAAATATACATATTTAAAATTAAAACTGACTTATGAAAAGAAATTTGTAGTTTAAACATTTTTCACAGCACACATCACAAATCCTGGATATTAATAACATTCAAATTTTATCAACTACTTAAAGAATAATTTCAAAATTTCCACAAGAACAAAAAAGATATACTCTTCTAATTTGGTTTTTGAGTTAGTGTAACTTGATTGCAAAAGCAGACAAGAATACAGTATGAAAAACTGCAGGAATGGATTTAATAAAATTCAAACTGAATTAATGAAAAGTATTTTCTTGTTAAGACCAAATTGGGCTAATCCCAACAATACAAGATTAGTTTAATACTGAAAAATATATTAATGTATCATACCAGTAAATTAGTGAAGAAAAATCACATGGTCGTGACAGATGTGGAAAGACAGCCACAGAAATTTTAATATTTACTCATGATGAAAATTCATCACAAAGTAGAAGGAAAATTCTTCAACTTGCTAAAAAGTATCTTCAATAAAGCTACAGTGCACATCATACTTAAAAGTGAAATGGTGCAGTAGTTCCTTTAAAATCAAGAACAAGAATGCCTATTATGACCACTTTTATTTAAAAACTGTACTTGAGATCTTAGCCAGAAATGACTAAAAGGGAAGAAATTAAGATCCTATGATCATCTATATAGAAAACTCAAAAGAATATTTAGATAACTTATTAGAGTAATACATGCTGGATACATGTAAATCATTGTGTTTTACAGCAGCAAAAAGCAAGCACAACATAAATTTAAATAGTACCATTTACAGTAGTGAAAAAATAAGATAGCTGGACATAGAACTCAGAAAACACATGAAAAAAATATAAAAATTTTTAGAAAAACTACTTAAGAATTCCCAAGTAATTGAAGAGATACAACATACCATGAGAAAAAAAACTCAGAACAATAGGCCTATATAATTTAGTCTCAAAATCATTTTTCTTAAATTTTAATTAAAATGTTCATAGTAAAACAAAGGTCCAGAATAGTCTAGAGACTTCTAAATAAGAAGGATGAAATGACCTAATTATTATAAAGTTAGGATAACTAAGATGTATGGTGTTGATAACAAGGAAATAAGACACATCACCTATAGAGAAACTTGATTGTGCTGATTCAGGTTTATCCATCTTAAAAATTATGAAATTAGTGAAAGAATCCATTCTAGATGTACTAGATGTAAATTAGATGTAAATGTGAAAGACTAAACTTTTACAATTTTTAGAATAAAATATAGGAGAAAGTCTTTACTAATCTATACTAGTGCAGGATAAGCAAGATATAAAAAGTGTGCTTTATGGGCCATCCCTGGTGGCACAGCAGGTTAAAGCACAGCACTAAGAAGCTAAAGCTGCTTCAGCATGAGTTCAATCCCCGCCCTGGAGGTGACCCACATGGCGTGGCAGACCTCTCCTGACCTGCCCACTGCTCCCCTCAACAGTAGACTTTTGTCGATCTGCCTGTTCTGCTCTATCTCTGGTGAATCCTCTCACTGCTCCTGCACCTCTGGCCTGTACCCCAGTTCTATATGCATAAATAAATAAATCTAAAAAAAAAATATGCTTTACAAGGGAAGTGATTAATAAATTAGGCTACAGTACTTATAACTTCCTAAAAGTGCTTCAGAAAGAATGCAGAGATAATTTAAAAACTACAATACATTTGCAACACAGAACTGACAGTGTATACATTCAGTAAATAAAGAGCATTGTATACAGTCAGTAAATAAATAAATAAGGAAGTCCTACAAAATAGTCAAAGGCAAACCAGTGAAAACCTGGACAAAAATCGTAGATTAGCATTCCAAGGAAAATAAAACTTCAAATGTAATTAACATGAAAAAATATTCATCTTAGTGGTAATTAGGGAACTGAAAATTAAAATCATTAGATGTCATTTTACAACGATCAGAAAGGCAAAAATGAATAAATCAGACACACATACAGAGTTAGAACAAAGGCATTCTATGCCCTCCAGCTGGGAGTGTAAAGTGGATAATCATTTTGTTAAAAAAAAAAAAAACTGCATTATGATTATACAGTTGAAGATGCTTATACCATACAAGCTGGCATTACCATTCATGGGTTATACCCCAGAGAAGCTCATAGCAGCCGTTGCAATAGCAAAATACTGAAAACATTCTAAGTGTCCAAGGAAAGGAGAATGGAGAAATTCACATCAGTGAAAATGAATGAACCACATAATCACCATGGCTCAATCTCATGCCTAATTTAGAATATGAAAAGCAAATCACAGAAACATGTATGTAGGTGCAAATAGGAACCTTTTTTTTTTTTTTTTGCATAAGCAAGCATATATATGCGTTTAAAATATAAAGAAAGGCAATTGAATGAAAGTCACAAAATTCTGAAAAGTGGTTACCTATGGCAGGGAAAAGGGTCTAGGAAGGAATGGAGAAAAGGCATATAAGAGGCTTTGAAGGAGCCAGTTAGTGCTCTATTTCTTTAAGCACCTGTGGGTCAAGTGATTTAAAAAAAAAAAAATTAACTATCACTGCTTACCAAATTGCCTCAAGACCTAATAGAAAATATGTCATCAACAAATATGTATTATCTCACAATTTCTGAGGATCTGAATCCTCCATCTCAGGGACTCTTCAGTCGCTGCAAGTAGTCAGCTGGAGCTGTAATCACCTCAAGGCTTTACTGGGGAAGGATCTGCCTGACACATGGGTCTCTGCATAGGGTGCTTCTTCTGTGTTGGGTTAATTTTACTGCATGCATCATCCATGCAAGCAGTTTTGCTGCAAACATTTTCTTCCAATATTGCCCATTAAGGCAATTTTCCATGAAAGGATAATAACCAAAAAACAATAGCGGGACATTCAAAAGGACATAAGGAAATAGGGCTTTTATTGTGTGTGTAGATTTATATCAGTATTGTACAAAGAACAAAGAACAGATTTTCTTTTATAGACTGTACCCAAGCACTATCTTCCAAGTCTAGCAGTCACTCATAGTGTACTTTTCTTTCTTTATTTTTTAAAGATTTTTTTTATTTATGCATACAAAAATGAGGTAGAGCCAGAGGTTCAGGGGCAGTGAGAGGATTCACCAGAGTCAGAGTAGGGAGCAAAACAGGCAGATCTACGAAGTACACTGCAGAGGGGAGCAGCAGACGAGATAGGAGGGGTCTGCTGAGCCATGTGGGTCACCTCCAGGGCGGGGACCAAACTAGCACTGAAGCAGCCACGGCTCTGCTCCAACCCTCTTTGCCACCAGGGAGGGCCCGTAGTATACTTTTCCAGGCATTTTTTGGTGATCAGACTTAGTGGATGTGTGAAACCAGAGTGGAAAGCCAAGTCTTCTACACCAAAAATGATAATACATCAGTCTGCAATGAGTTGGTTCCTTATTTCATCAATGGAGAGATGAAACAAAAACTAATTTAGTTTTTTCTCTTTTGCATCAAAACTCCATACAGCCAATTAGTTAAGCTGCAAAGTATTTATGGCGAAACTGCTTGCCGCGAATTTACTTGCCATGAAGAAGCTTGTGGGTGAAACTACCTTGAAGTGCAGTTCGCAACATGGCGGCTGACTTCGTTGGCTAAGTGATTGGACGCAAAAAAGGTGAGAAAAAGGAAGCCGCAGTCTTTATAGATTAATCTCAAAAGTGACAGCCCGTTGCTTTTATCATACTTTATTCCTTAGAAGCAAGTCACAGGTCCTCCCATGCCTAAGGGAAGGAGGGTAAAATAGTGCGAACACCAGGTAGCAGAAATACCTGACGCCATTTTATAAGCTGTCTACCCCCAGGTAGGAGGGAAGGGGAGTGGGGGGGTTGCGGGCTGTTCTCTACAAAATATTCCTTAATAAACCCCCCTGTGGGGGATTTCAGGTACTTCAGGATCATAATTCCTTTATGACGTGAACCCATGTGAAAAAGCCCTTTTTCAGCTCCTGTCACTGTATCTCTCCACCTTCTCCTGTCCTTCCAGAGTGATTTGCGAAACATTTCCGCACACTGTCCTCCCACTGAGGGACCTCTCCTCATTGATCTCTATTCCCTGTTAACATGCATTACCTTTTACAAAGCCGCTCTCCATCCTCATTCCTTACTCTCAGTGCGGTTGGTTCTGCTAGTCTCACAAGCACTTGGGCCTTTGTTTCACTCAACCTTGAGCGCTCCGAGGTATCCTGGGTTCCTGTCTTATCTTCCAGGATTTAGCCCAGAGCCTATGATATGAGGCCTTAGCAGGTGAAACTGCACACAAAGTGAAGGGACTCTGGCCTAGAATCTCCTGGCAATTTAACTAGATCTTAAATGCCAGAATTATGAAAAATTCGATTTTCAGCACATTTGATATTTAGATAAGAGATTGTGAATTGGTGGTTGCTTGAAATACCCAACATACTGCTAGGTGTGTGTGTTTTGTTTTTTTTAATTCAGTTTTCATTGTGAAATAATTTCAGACCCACAAATGTTGCAAAAATATTATAGTTAGCTTCCATATGCTCTTCATTTATTGTTAACCAACTAACATCGAAAACCATTTGCTTTCCTTCACATTTTGTGTGTATGTGCATGCCTTTCAGAATAATGGCCCCCAAAGATGTTTGCATTCAAATCTCTGGATCCTGTGAATATATTGTTACATGGCAAAGGAGAATTGAAGTGGCAGATGAAATTAGGCTGCAAATCAACTCTCTTTTACATAAAGAGATTCTCCTGAATCATCCATGTGTTCCAGTGTAGTTGCAAGAGTCTTTATAGTGGGGGAGGGGAAGACAGAAGAACTAAAAGAATAGTTCTGACACACTCAGATGGAAATATTCCTGGGAATCGGCCTGGGTTCTGCTCTCTGTCACTACCAAAGGCCAATAAGCAGAGACCGGAATTGAGTGCTTTTATTTTTCATATCACTGGCTGTTGATCTGAGAGAACAGAGGGTATATAACCCTGAGGATACAGTTCTTCGATGGCCATTGGTCTGAGAGATTGGAGGAACTGTTCTCCCATCTCTTCTTGAGCTGCCCTTTTTGTAATGAATTAAGCATAAACATGAACAGTCATAACCTGTCATAGTTCATGTTCTTGGTATTTATCACTTTAGCCCCCACCCCCCGAATTTGCCATCAGCCTCCCAGTCATCGGTCATCTTGACCTTGGTACATCCTGGACCACTTGGATATTTTCTGATGGTGTCCACTGTATGGAACGGACTTAGCATCCTGAGGGCAGGAATCTCAGCTCAAAGCAAGAGTTTTAAAGAAAGTGGATTATTAGTCATGTTGTGTATAGGTGCAGCCCGTGCTAGGTTTGTGTATGCAGATTCCTTAACTAGACAGAATCCCCACCTCTTTGTCCCTAGCCCCCTACCAGAGGGTCACTGGGAGCCAAGAAGTGTGTGAGAGATTTTCCCCTAGTTCTTCCAGGTAGGGATGCAGCTCTGAAGACATTTTGATTTTAGCCTGGTAAGACCCATTTCAGACTTCTGACTTCCAGAACTGTAAGATACTAAATTGTGTTGGTTAAAGCCACTAAGTTTGTGCTCATTTATCAAGCAATAACAAGAAACTAATACAATGTGCATATTATGTACACATTCTCATTCAAATTTTTTTCAGTTCTTTTCAGGTAAGAGTAAGTTTCAGGAATCAAAGACATTCTGTTGTATAACTGTAGTGTGATTATCAAATTCAGGAGAAGGAATTAACAGTATTATTATCAAATGTGCTACTATCTAATAATTGACTATACAGTGCATGTCCGCATATTGCTGGTAAAAATATCCAGGGCATAATCACACATTGCATTTAGTTGTCATACCTGTTTAGTCTCCTTCATTCTGAAGCAGTTTTCAGCTTTTCATTCTCATAAAACTGTTATTTTTCAAAGTACAAACCAATTCCTTTGCAGAATGACTGGCAAGTCAGGTTTGTCGTACTTTACTTTTCTGATTAGACTAAGGTTATGCACTTCAGAAAGGAAGACCGCAGAAGTGTATTGATCTTGTTGCAAGGAAGTTGCAAGGTGCTTAAAGACCTTCTATGCAAGAAACAACTAGAAAATAATTACCAATGCACCAATTTCAACTTACGTGAGAAAGTAGAAAAAATTCTACCCTAGAATTTCTCTGAATTTTGACGTCATCCTAATTGGAAAGACTTCAAGAACAAAGCTTAAGATTTCAATAGAAGTGAGGTGTCTTGTTCCTTCAGAAGCCCTAGAGGGCGCCCAGTAGCTGCCGTGGGGCTTGCAGTCAAGTCAGTCTCAGTCTCAGCTGGATCTTCTCTGAGCCGAGGAGCTGCCATTTGAACCCTGAGAACCTGATAATAGCATCCATCTACAGAGGAAGAACCCCAAGAGTTCATTATATTAACATTTTAGGAAAATTTGTGAGATACACAAAGGGCCTGACAAATGGCAGACACTAAAGACGGAGAGTATAGAGTGTTTTCATAGATTTCTGTGGTGAAGGAGAACAAATTAAATGTACTCTGAATAAATATATTCATCATTAGATGCCTGTCCTTTAAGATACAATTTTGTACTGTTGAGTATGTCCAAATGTGGGGTGCTTATTAATAATCTTATGATTTAATGGTGTAATTCAGCTGGAATGAAATATGAAGTCAAAAACAGCAGCTGGCTACTTCAGATGCCCACCCCACAGGGGCATAGTCTGCAGAATATTGACGTTGTATCTTTAAAACAATTTGGTTCTGATTCTAATTGCACTTGTGGTAAATGCCCTCTTTTTATCTCCCTCTAACCTCGCTACTTTTGTGGGGATAGGATTTCATGCTGACTCGAGTGGGCATTTGAGTAAATACTTTGCTGTGTTATACAGGAAATCAAGGATTTAAAGTAGTATTGTGTTTATTGGTGCAATTTCCTCTGTGTTCCCAAAAGGTTTCACTTTAAAGCAGGTGGGAAGATGAGAAGAGCCAATGACTGCAGTAGGCCTGTTGCAGCCGCTCCCTCAGCCCTCATCACCGGGAATGTATTCTCAGTCTACGGAAGCTCAGAATACATTCATCAGTTTTCTTGTTTATTCGTTTATTCATATTCAGCAAGTGTTTACTGAGTTACAGAGATCCTGGCAGAGCTCATTAGAATTTAGAACGTTCTTCAACAGTTTTTCATTGTTTATAGTGAAAGACCAACATAATTGTGCTGGGTTATATTTGGGAGAGAGAGAGAACTTGAGAAAGAGAACTGCTTTCCAAAGGCATGAGTAGGTAAAATTTGCATTTACAATTGGGCCCCTGCAGTTTTTTGATTTGAGGATAGAGATAGATTCCAAGGGAAGAAGGTCCAGCTAACTGTGTCCCTCAGTGGTGCCCGTGGAACAGTGAGCACCCTGATCCATTTAAGGGGGAGAGGAGGGCAAAGCTGTGCAAACAGGTGCGTACTGAAAGGTGCAATAGAATCACTACAGTTTACACAGATCTGGGTTCGAATCTTGAGTCTGGTATCTGCTCTGGGAACTTGAGCAAGTGATCCTCTCTTATTTTTTCCCATCTATAAATGAGAATTATACATACTCTCACAAGGTTGCTTTGCACATTAAACTTGCTAACCCCCTGTGAGAGGCCTGCTACATGAAAGGCCAACATAGGCCCTCCCTGTGGCCCTAACTGCCTTTTTGTTAAAACTCTTTCTCTACCGACTGACCTCTGCCAAGAGAAACTTCTGCCAGCGTCAAGGAAAAAAACCATTGATGACTTAAATTACAAATTCCGTAAGAGATCTACCAAGGAATAAGAAATGTAACCATCAGCACACCTGTTCTAGGTGTAAACACCCACCCAGTGGTGCTCGTTTTTTTGGTAAGACACACGTTAATTTGGGTTGGCTGATTAATCCCTGGATGAGATGAAATGATAATAAACAGTTATAAACAACAACAACAAAATGTTTTGCCTGAACTATATGGATAGAGGGAAAGCCTTTGTGGCAGAATTCTGCTAACAAACCACTCACCTTGACAATGGTGTGGATGAGCAGGAACTCTAGACTCAGCTCCTCAGCAAGCAGGTGGCGGATGCTCAGTGGACTTATTGTGGGAGTTCCTAAGCACAGTGGCATGAGAGGCGTCCATATGAAATGCACAAAATTTCATGTTTCTTCTACAAAGAAAAAAAACTTGATCAACTTTTTCATCTTTCACTATTAGGTTGGCTTTGCAGAATCTTGGGCATGGTTAACTTATGTTGTGATCTCTTTTTTTCCTATAGACACTGACTGGTTAAACACACAAATTACTGACATGGCCCTCATTGTTTTCATATTTATTTTTCATTTTAAAATGAAAACGTTTTGTCAAGCCGCTCCCATATTGTGTCCAGTGTTTTAGACCAGTATTACCACAATAACAAAAAAATGAAAAAAAAATAAAAATTACCTTTTTTTCACTACATTTTTTTCTATTAAAGATTTATTTATTTATGCAGCTAGAGCTGGGGTACAGGCCAGAGGTGCAGGAGCGGTGAGAAGACTCACCAGAGACAGAGTGGGGAGCAGAATAGTCAGATTGATGAAGTACACTGCTGAGAGGAGCAGTGGGCGGGCGGTCAGGAGAGGTCTGCTGTGCCATGTGGGTCACCTCCAGGGTGGGGGCTCAACCTCGCACCAGAGCGGCAGCATCTAGCTTGCAGTGCTGCTTCCTAACCCGTTGCGCCACCAGGGAGTACCTCACTACCTTTTTTAATGTTACATTTTCAGGATGAGGCTGATAGTTACCAAACTAGGGTCTCACTGAAGAGCCAGAATTCTGCACTGCTGCTTTTTGATGGTGTTTATCTCTATTTGGATCGGGCTTATCTCCTTAAAATATCCTAATGAAGGGCCCTTGCTGATGGCGCAGCGGGTTAAAGCATAGCACTCAGAAACTAAAGCTACTTGAGCCTGAGTTCAATCCCCACCTGCCCTGTATGTTGACCCACATGGCACGACAGAGCTTTTCTGACCCTCCCGCTGCTCTCCTCAGCAGTGTACTTCGTCAGTCTGCCTGTTCTGCTACTGGCTCTGTCTCTGTCTCTGTCTCTGTCTCTGTCTCTGTCTCTGTCTCTGTCTCTGTCTCTGAAAGGCTTAACTAAAACTGAGGTCTGTCCCTGTCCCATAAATGAAATCCAAAGTAGGTTTCAAAGAAAAAAATACTCAGGTACTTGTTAATGTTGTTTACTTATATTATTATCTAATTAAGGGAGGGGCTACTACAGTGGGATTTTGCACTAGAGGAGAGATCAGGCTCAATTGTGAAAACAATAAAGACAAGTGGGAGCTGATAGGCAAGGAGAGGGTGGGAGTGAGTGGATGGAAACTTACTAAGAGCAAAAATCAGGGGTAGGGACAGATCTGAATGGGGATGTCCCTGAAGGGAAGATCTGACCTAGTAGGATCCTTGTTGAAGACAGGCCACCTGGAGGAAGTGTGATCAGGAGTCACCTGGAGGGAGGATGGGCAGGTGAGGAAGCTGATCTGATTTCAGTGGAGATCAGATATTGCGGGGACTGGGCTCACTGAGATGACTTAACAGACTCTGCTAAAATTGAACAATGCCGATCTCGAGCACAGAAGCTTAAAAGTCAGACCTAGTTGAAAAAAGAGTTCAGGGGAATCTGATTGAGAGTTTGGGCAAGGAAAGAATCTCCCTCATAGGCAGCCACAATTTCTCTCTCAGGGACCTAGGGTCGTTTTTTGTTTTGCTTGCAATCCTTAATGCCAGGCTTCCATTTTCAAAGCTGTTTTATGATCCAAGATAACACTGGAGCTGTAGTCATTTGGCTGCCATGTAAATAGGAAACTAGGGGTGAGAGAAGGGCGCTGGGGAACCCTAAGCCTGGCTGTCTTGTAAAAGGAACATACTCAGAAATCCCCTCCACTAACTTCTGTGTAAGCCATATTGGCCATTAACTTCCAGGGACGCTGGGAGATGTATGTAGTTTTCCAGTTGTGCACACTGTTCTCCAGAATAACATCAGAATTTTGATGGTAAAAAAGAAAGGGAAAATGGATGTGGGGTGGTATTTGGCCGTTTCAGTTGCTGCTGCCACCTATTTTTTTTAATATTGGAGAAGTACCTTCCTTTTCAGGAGTTCATCAGAATGAAGTCCAAGAGACTATCAGATTGTAGCCGGTCACTTAGCATGTGGTGGGTGACCTTAGTCAAATGATTAAACCTATCTGAGCCTCATTTTCCTCATCTATACAATGGAAATAAAACAGGTATTTAAATCCTAAGCAGTTGGGAGGTTTAGCCAGTACTTCCTCAGGTGGTTCTGAGTTTAAATTCTTTGTAAAGGCCCTGCCAAAATCCCTTAGAATACTCATTTCTTTTCTTCTCCCACTCACAACTGCGCATACGGCATTCGCACCGCTGGGTCTGCTTTGAGGAAGCCTGGCACAGGTTTCAGATATCAGCTTGGTGAGCAGGGGAAGCAAGTCTCCAGGAAAACACCCGCTTCACACCTGTCAGCTCTTGGCCAGTTGCTCTGCGGGAAGGATGCAAAGACAGCTGGGTTTGGTTTTTCTGGGCTTTTCTCCATGGTCCTTTCCGGCAGGGCCAGCCAGAGGCCAAAATTGTGAATGCGGTGAGGTTCCTTTGCAGCATCTGTCTCCCCTGGCCGCACCAGAAAAGATCTGATCGGGGATTGTGGAAACTGCTTGTCTGCTTCACTTCCACCTGGGAAGAGCTCTTAAAACTGTTGCGTTCTTTTAAGCACCATTTACCACCAAAAGGAACCAGGACTCCTGGGAGAAATGACTGACTCCAGGGCTGGGGCAGGAAATGTACAACATAAGCTGGAACACCCTGTATCAGAGGAAACTGGCAGAAACACCTGGGTCCTGGGACAGGACATCGGGTCAAAGGTGAACAGGGGTCAAAGGTGAACAGTTGAGTATGTATGATTCTCAGGAGTTAAAGGTGAACAGTTGAATATGTAAGAATTAGGATTATAATTCATTGAAACATAAGAATTTTAAGTTGTCTTTAAATATTCATTAAAATTTACAGATTTGGGGCCTTCCTTGGTGGTGCAAGGGGTTAAATCGCAGCAGTATGATAAATTACGGTTTGTCCAATAAATTATGTGGCATAAAGAATGAAAGAGGGTGATATTATGGATTCAAATGATCATCTATATGTAGAAGAAACATAATTGGATTTTGATTGTCCAAGCCAATTACAAAAGGCGTTTTAAGGTAACTGGGAGTACATGAACATGGACTGGATATTACGATCTAATAATTTAACTTTTGGGGGGTATGATAATGGCAGAGTGGTAAAACGTTTTTTCAGTCCTTATCTGAGGATGAGATGTCAGAATGTAATTTAGAATGTTGGGGTGGGGGGTGGAGAGGTGAAGGGAGCACCCATGAAACAGATGTGAGAAGAATGTCTAGACCTCAACTACCCCAAGGGAGTCTTGTTGTGTGCCAGCCTCTGCTTCCAGAGGCCTTCCAGTGTCAAAGGATAATGGACCATGAGTGAGGGATGTGACTAACCTCATCATCTGCACCAAGCAATTAAAGGAAACTTATGGAAAAAGAAAGCCAGTGTGCATCCTCAAAATTGGGTGTTGCTTTCTCACACACATGAAAGACTTCAAGCTGAGCCAGACTCAGCGGATCCTTGCTCATCTCCTGGCCATACTCTCTGTGTGGTTCAGACTCAGGGAAGGTGCTTACTCCACACCATGTCCCTAGTCGCTTGACACCAACTGCATACCCAACTTCCCTGCCATTCCAATGGAGACAGGGCTCCTTTCTCCCAGAGGTCAGCGGAAGCCCCAAGACTGAATGTCCTTTGCTGACTTGAGTCCCCTGCATACCCGCAGTCCATCACTGTGTAGCAGCAATTGACTGCTGAGAAAACTGGCTGAGTCAGGCCCCATCCTGGGAACCAGGAACAATGGAGTCAAGGGGGCAAGGGGAAATCCACTTGATGGGCCAAAAGAGAGAAGCAATCCTTGATAGAGAAGACACACAGATACCCCTTTGTCATTCATCTCTAGACTCCCAATTCCTCACCTATAAAATGCTACCTACCTAAGTGAGTGAGCTCTGTCAGATCCTGGCGCTCAGTAATATGACAAAGGTCGCTGTCCTTACCACCATTCTCCCAGCTGACACTTGTGTTACCTGGAGTGAAGTGGCACTGGGCAGCCCCAGAGCTGGCATAACTGGTGGAAAGGGTTACATGGCAGTGGGTTAGGCCCACCGGTGGCTAGATGTTTGCAAAATGTGTTCAGTGGAGCCAGCCAGCCAGCAAGGGTTCAGTTTGGTTATGCTTCAGCACAACTGTGTGTGGTCAGAAACTCCCTTTTTAAAGAATTACTTTAAACATCTGAAAATACATTTTATTGTGATATGAATATTGCTAGCCAAGAAACTTGGCAACTTGATTCATTTGTCCCCATTGAGAATTCTGATATTTCCTGGCTTTTAATAATACAGGTTGAGGCATTTTTAGTGTTTTATCATTCTGAACTTGGCTAGAAATAGTGTAAAAGAGGCCAAAACCTCATATTTACCATATAGAAAGAACTGGTAAAGTAGGTATCGGCTTTAGACACAGACTACTTGGTTGAAATCTTCTTGTCTGATCTTGCATAAAGCATTTCTTAGATCCAGTTTCCTTGTCTAAAACAGGAGTTTGAATTTGCAGTGAAATTTAGATGCAGAAACCTCTCTCAGCCCACAGTGGGCAAATGCAATGGCAGCTCCCTTCTCTCCCTGAACACTGGTCTGAGGTGCTGTGTGCATCTGAGGCAGCAGGTTGGGGCTGACCTGGTCTTCTGCCCTCTTTGTTTGCCATCTGTCTGGCCCGGGTGCCGCCTGCCATATGAGCCCAGCCTGCTCCCCTCCCCCAGCTTCAGGGCTACCCAGGGCCCCCTCAGAACAATGCAGGGCTGCCTTCTGGGGCCTGGGTCCACTCTCGGCTTTGTGTCTGCCTGGGGCCTCTCTTGACACAGCCAAGCCCAGATGGGCCTGTGGCCCAGCTCCTGGTGGAGGAGTTGAAGGGGTAGCTTTGTGGATCAGAACGTGGGGAACAGAAGGCTAGGGCTGGCCACAGGCAAGTGCAGCTGCCCTCCCGTTCTTAACTGTCCATCCGAGACCTTGAGGCACTTCTACAGGGGTGGTTTTATTTATGTGGAGACTGACAAGGCCTGCAGACAAAACAAGTGAATTTATGAGAACTTAAGCAAGTGAATTGTTTCATGAGGACACTGTTCTTCCTCTTGGGTGGCTATCAGCCCACTCAGTGTGTGAAGGAAGTCCTTTCCTCCATATAATCTTGCAGTGGCTTCAGATTTTTGTCTTTTTTTAAAGCTTTGTTGAGATATTGCTGATACATAACATGTAAGTTAAGGTGTACCTGCAGTGATTTCATACACATAACATTTTTCAAAATGATTACCGAAATTAAGTTATTAACTCCTCCATCTTGTTACACATTTACCTTTGTTTGTGTAAGGTGATAACATCTAAGATATACTCTTCAACAACTGTCAACTAATTAATACAATATTGTAATGCTGGACATTTGATCCCCAGAACTTACTCTTAACTGGGAGTTTTTGTCCTTTGATCAATAGTTTCCATTTATCCACCTCCCAGCTTCTGGCAACTACCATTCCACTCCCTATCTGTATTGTGCCCTCACCATCTGTGTTGTTGCAAAAGGCAAGATTTTCTTCGCTTTTATAACTGAGTAGGGTTCCACACACACATATCTGTGTACACATGTATGTATACCATGTCTTATCCATTCACCCATCTATGGTCACTTTGGTTGCTTCCATATCTTAGCCCAATAATTCTGTCAGGAACCTGTGGGTATAGGTATTTCTTCAAGGTAGTGGTTTTGTTTCCGTTGGATATATTTCCAGAAGTAGGATTTTGGGGTCAAGTGATAATTCGATTTTTAATTTTTCAAGGAACATCCCAATTGTACCCATAATGGTTATACCAATTTACATTCCCACCAATAGTGTACAAGGGTTCCATTCCAGCTTAGGTGAAGCACTGGGAGAACTCAGAGAATTAAGGTGTGTGATTATATGTGGGGAACCAGGAGGGAATAGAGAATGGGAAGTAGGAAAAATGGAGATGATGAAGAGAAATTTCAAGTAATTGAGGGGAAATAGTCCATTTTCGTTTGTGTGTTTAAAATGAGGTTTCAAATAGTTAAGGTCTTGTATTTCAAAATAAAATGAATTAGGAAAGACACACAAAGAAATGTCACAAGCAGATTTGTGTTCACAGAGAAAGAAAGCAAATGCATTCCTTACAGAAGAATTTTACCTTTATTGTGCATTTGATCGCCATGGTGACCTTGGGAGGCAGGTAGTATTAACTCACAGTGAAGCGGGGGAATTAAACCCTCAGAGATGTTAAATGTTTTACTCACACTTAACAAGTCACGCAGCTATCAAGTGGCACAGGCCTAGTCAAACCAGGGTTTCTCCAATCCAAGGAGTGTGCAACTCCTTTCTGGAACCCCCAATCCTCCTCCCTATACCCCTCCCTTTTCCCCACCTCACCCACTTTCCATACCCCAAACCCTCTCCTGCACCCCCTCCCTCACTTTCTGGGAGACAGAAGCATCCTGTGAGCAAGGAGCTGTGTTTGTTTGCTCCAGATGTGCCCTCTGGGCCTAATTCTCCTTCTCTGTAAAGTAAGGATTGCTTGTCCTGTCACAAGAGGTAGTCTAAACCTTAAGTGATAATTTAATAGATATGAAGGAATTTTTTCAAGTATAAAGTTGTTCACTGCACAGTTGCAGATTTTTATCCTATGAGTGCTGTTTCTTTTAATGGGCTCCATTTTAATTGATTTAAATTTCAGGGATCTTCCCCGGTAGAAAAATGACAGAGAAATGACGGAGCGCTGAGGCGGGAGAAGGGGAAGGCATGAAAACGAGGAGGGAGAGGCAGTGCCACCCGCAAGGGCCAGAGGGATCACCCGTTATGGAGACAGAGCCAGGGAGGAGGCCTGCAGTAGAATGAGCAGAGCAGAAATGTAAGAAAGCACAGCAAAGCAGTACCTCAGCCTCCTCACCTTTGACTTTGGAGACCCACAGCATATGCAAATAACAGGCTAGTTGCCCATTTGGCTTGTGGCCCCATGGTGCTCTCAGCCCACCCCTCAAAACAGGATCTCCAACAGGGGAAGGAAGAATATATTGCAAAGACCCCATTTTGTTTTTCCTTCAATATAGGAAAGTAATTTAAATTTCTAGTAACATACTATAATTTTACAAATTTCATGATCCATTTTTAAAGCTGACTTATTTGTTTTCTTAGAATTGAGCAGTGTGTGTTCTTTCTAAATGCTTGAGACTTTATAAGATATGTTTTGCACAGACCTTCTCGCCATTGACTTGTCTCCTAATAATCTTAGCAGAGTTTTTTAAGGAACTGAAATTTTTCATTTTGAAGAAATCTGATTTTTTATTTTAGGTTCAGGTTTTATGTCTGCTACATTAACTCTGATACTTTTTTTTAATATTTATTTTATTTATGCATACGTGCAAGAGCTGGGGTATAGGCTAGAGGTGCAGGGCAATAATTTTAGCAAATACCCTTTGTCAAGTTGTGGCATTTCCCTTAATTCCCTTCTGTTTGATTGCTGAGAGGTTTTATCATAAATGAGAATTTTGTTAAATGCATTTTTTGCATCTGTTAAGATGATCACATAATTTTCTTTTTCAGTCTTTTGATAATGTGAATTGTACTGACTAATTTTTAAATGTTGATACAATCCTGAATTCCTGGAATAAATTCTGCTTGGTCATGATGTATTTTATTGTTTGACATATTGTTGGGTTATATTGTCTATATTTTATCCCTCTAAGATTTATTTATTTATTTATTTATACATACATGAACTGGGGTATAGGCCAGATATTCAGGGGTTGAAAGGACTCACCAGAGACAGAATGGGGAACAGAACAGATAGATCTACTGAAATACACTGCTGAGTGGAGCAGCAAGCGAGACAGGAGAGATCTGCTGTGCCATGTGGGTTAGTTCCCTGCCTGGGGACCGAACTCATGCCTCAGTAGCTGGTGATAGTTTCATAGCATTAAGATGCTAACCCCTGCACCACCAGAGAGAGCCTAGATTTTCTATATTTTTAAAGGAGTGTTTTCATCTATGTTCATATAGGCCTGTGGTTTTCTTTTCTTGGCATGCCTTTGGCCTTGGCATCAGGGTAATCCTGATTGTGCAGAATGAGTTGTGAAGCCTTCTCTTCATCTATTCTCTATAAGAGTTTCTGTAGAATTATAGTAAAGAATAATATTAGCTGTCATAAAATTCTTGTGATCATTTGAATATCTGAGTTATTCAAGATTGGTCTGCATTAATTTCATTCTTTTTTTATAAAGTGAAAATTTCCTGATCTCCAGTGTCAAATAATTTTGGATTGTGTCCTCATTGTGACTATTACGTGGTAGAGACTTAAGATTCTGGTTTGTATTGTCTGTGTCTTAGCAGACAATTACCTTTGTTGAATTCCAACTGAAAATTCTATCTCATGCTTCACAGGTCAAATCTCATTTCACTTCTTTTTCCTGCTAGTCTACCCCAGGCTTGCACGGTTCACTGGTTACACAAGATTTGACTACAGATTTTGCACAGAATTTGGAACTTTTCTCTGGCTTTCTCCTTGACGGGATCCTTTTCATGTTTCAGTGGCTATCATTGCCCTGAACTCTGTCCTGTACTTTTTCAGGCTCAAAAGTACAGGATTTCTAGCAGAGGCTGAACTGATCTGTGTGGTACTGATTTATGCTCAGCTGAAGGCTAAAAGCCTGAATTATGAGCGAGTCACTCTGTGCTACTCACTTTTACGTGTGTGGACTCCTCTCTGGAACCGTGTGCTTGGGCTTCTGCTTGGGTCTTCAGGTTGTTTGTTTGTTATTCTGGTAAGTTTATCCAAAATTTATATTGTTTTCTCTGGGAGAGTCACATGTGCTAACCATGTTGGCAGTGACTCCTTTTTCACCTTTGGTTGTTTCTATAATTGCTGTTTCAATACATATTTTAGATCTCTTTGGCATATGTGTGACAAAATATTGTCTAACACAAAATGGTCCTTTTTATGTTGCTGACTTGTAGCAATCGCAACATGAACAGCAATCTAAGGTTACTAAATGAGCCTATTGACACCACGTCTGGTGCTCCATGAAAAGGTGTTGTTTTAGGTGTCCCAACAACTCTTTGGAAGAGTACTTTTTTCTGTGGTAAATGCAAAGTCACTACCTCATGATCTCTGGCTGTTTAGTGGGAAGAACTTGCAAGGGGGCTTGCTGGGCAAACAGCATCCTGCCCGTCCATGATCAGAGATGTCTCTGCTTCTTCCCCTACGAGGTGCATTTACTTAGTAAATATTTACTGAACACCTATTATGTGTCAGACAAGATGCTGGACGACAGGCATAGGATTATGAGCAGTTTACTAAGGAGCCGGACTTGAAACAGCACCCCACAGACACACTATTGAACTGCTTATTGCTGGGCAGTAAGCAAATGTCATGAGAGAACATGATGGAGAGCTTGAGTCAGTCTGAGAAGTCAGAGAAGAGTCAGTAATCACTGGCAATAGAAGCAAAAGTTAAGGTATGCAGGGGAAGCACCCTGAGAATAGCATGTGCAGGACACAGGGAGGGAGAATTAAGAATCGGAAGAACTGAGAACATACCATTGAGGCAGGGTGTGCAGGACAGTGAGGTGCTGGCGTGAGGCAGAGCCTGCATGAGCAGTGTCCCGATCATGCAGATTTTGCAGTCCAATTTTGGAATTTGCATCTCCTTCCCCTGCCTTCTCCCCCACCCCCTTCATACCCCTTTGTTAAATTATTATCAAAACAACTCATGAATTTTTTAATGTTTTTAAAAATAATATAATAGTTTATTTTTACATCATTTTGTGCCTTTTCCCATCTCAGTTGTAATCCCCGTGGGCTTCCCATCACCAAATCACCCGTGTGCCATCACCATAGTCCAGTGCACTTCCCTCCCCCCACTGTTTTTGATCCCATTCCCCACTGTAGCCCTTTAAAATGTCTCTGGTATGTAGTAGTTCATCATCATCATCATCATCATCATCATTATTATTTTCTCCCCTGGTCCTTTATACTCCTGCTATGACAACTCATGAATTTTAGTGAAAGAAAATTTGTCCTCCCCTATCCCGGCCCGACTCTGTCGTGACAATCTCCATTAAGGTTTGTGTTATGAACTTTCAGAACTATTTCTCAAACACACATAAATGAAAGAATATAACGAATTTCAAGCTTCCATAAAAGGATTAGTGTGTGGAGGAAAGAGATCGGGGTTCTCTGATGGTGCTTTCACATTCGTTTCACTTGACAATACACACAGAGACGACAATACACACAGAGACATGTGACGCCAGCACTCACTGTTGGACATGCAGCAGGTGGGTCAAGGTTGCTCAGCACTCCCAGAGCGCAGGTGCTATCACATCGCTACTCCACCCCTGCTTTGTGGAGATTTTAAGTTCCTTCTATTCTTTGTTGTTCAAATCCTTATGGTCACAAATACTCTTGTAAAGACATATTTGGGCACATATATGAATACATGTATAGGTTAAATTCACATCAGTGGAATTTCTTGAAAAGAAATACACATGATTTTGCCTAATGGTCCTCCAGAGAGGTTGATAGCGGACTCTTGCAGCATTAAAATGCTCTATGGGCATAACTTCTCTTCAGGGATCTAGGGAAATGTTTAGGCATCTACAGTATGCATTATACTCCTGACACCGAGGGGAACTGCAAATTCTGCGTCAATAAATATTTAATTAAATATTTCTACAATGTATTACTCCTAATGTTCCTATTCATAAAAAGTTCATTATATTTTAAAACAATTTGTAGATTATATCTTTTGCTCATTTTGCAAACATGTATAATAACTGTTAAGAAATAAGACTATTGTAAATTAAATAGCCTATCTCCAGAATTACTTATAGCCAAACAATTTTGGAAGCAAAATTAAAAAAAAACCTTTCAGTATTTCACTATCAGCAAAATGATGCTTACTCTAGGTTGCATGTGTCTTTTGATATATACATTTAATATATTTCATATGGTGGAGGAAATGGCACCAAAAGTAACAGTGCCTAAGATCTGCAAAGGTCTTAAAATTTGAATGGCTTTAATTGTACCCAGTGCATGACCATAGTATACTTTAACATTATTAGCATTGTAGATTTTTACAACTTTTTTTTTTAAGATTTATTTATTTATGCGTCCAAAACTGTGGTACAGACCAGAGGTTCAGGGATGGTGAGAGGATTCGCCAGAGACAGAGTGGGAAGCAGAACAGGCTGACTGATGAAGCACACTGTTGAGGGGAGCAGCGGGCGGGTCAGGAGAGGTTTCAACACCATGTGGGTCACCTCTGGGGCCAGGGATTGAACTCGTGCTGAAGTGGCTTTAGCTTCCTGGTGCTGCATTTAGCCACTGTGCCACCAGGGAGGGCCCATTTTTACAACTTTTAACAAGAAGCAGGCAACACTTTTGTTCGGTTCTTAGTTTCATATTAATTACAAACAATCGAGCACCTTTTGGGTATGTATTTATATATTGTTTCCCTTTTATTGAGGACTGAATTTTTGTGTTCTCTTTTTTGCCACTGATTTGATCATTTTCTTGTTGCTTTGTTAGCTCTTCTGTAAATAAAGATCAATTACATAATGCTGCAAATAGTTCTCTCTCATGTGTTTGCAGCTTGTTTTATGGTCATTCATATGTATTCTCAGAGTATTATATGTATTTTTCTTTGTCATATTTAAAGTTTTTTTCTTTATGGCTTCCTGAAGGAAGTGTATGCACCAAAAGAAACCTTCAGTAGTTTTCAGCATGGAAATGATTTGATTTATGCTTTAAAGGTGACTGCAGTGTGGAGACCTAGAGACAGAATCTCAGACGGGCAAGATTAAATGTAGGGAGCACAGTTAGAAGAGAAGTTCTGGGACCAGTAGAAGAAAGGTCAGTAAGCAACACCAGTAGAGCTGGAGATGGAGAGAAAGACCACTGGCTTTCTGGTGTTGATGAAATATAACAGAGTAGCCAATCTCTGGTGTGACAGACATTGGAGGGGGATTGTTCATCATTTGTTTGTTTGTTTGTATAGTGACTGGGGCTCAAGGTAGTGAAAATGTGAGTTAGGTTAGGACATGCTGAACTGCAGTTCCTCTGAGAAGTCCAGTGGAAAAAGAGTGAAAGTGTTGGATGCATCCACGGCAGTCGAGCACAGAGGCCAGTCACTTTGATATATGTGTTTCCACTTTATGAATCTTGGTTTCCACATGGAGGATCAAAGCTCAACAGACCCCTTCATGATCTTGACTCACAATATTTCACTCAGAAAGCTCAACTTAGGTCCAGAGGTTGGCACAGATTTAAGGAATTGCTAAGTGATTTTCCTGCTGAGAAAAAGAGCTTTTGGTTTAAGCACAAATACACACCCGTTTCAACCATTAATATCTGACCCTAAATTTTTTTTTAATTTAAAAAATGATGCTGATAGAAAAGTTTGAAAAAGAGCACAAGGAATGTCCTTTATATCAATCACCTAGTGTTAGATATCTATTTTTGCGTTAAAATCTACCCCAAAATCCTGTGGCTGAAAGCAAAATCTATTATATATCATGATTTTCTGTGTCAAGAATTTGGGCAGAACTCAGGTAATTTCTGTTCCATGTGGTATTGACAGAGATCATGGAATGGTATTCAGCTAGTGGATGGATGGATTTGGAGAATCCAAGATAGTTTCATTCACATGTCTGGTACCTGGTAAGGATGACTGGAAGGCTGAACACAGCCGCAAGTATCAGCAGCATAAACTTACAAGTTCTCTTGAAGATCTTGGATCAGCATGATGGTCTGAGGGAATTGAACATCTTAGAGCATCTCAAGGCCACTGGAGAAAATGTCTCCAGAGGCCCAGGTCAAGGGACTATCATTATCTCATCTGTAGGCCGTATTATAATTGTCCAATTGTCCGAATAATGTCATTGATAGCATTTTTTTTTTCTCATCCTGGATCTGATGCAGGATTATGCGTTACAATTGGTTATCAGGTCCCGTTGGGCTCCTTTAATCTGCAGTAATTCCTTATCCTTTCCCTTTCTTTCATAACTTGAACATTTTAAAGAATACAGTCTACCAGTTGTTTTCTAGACTGTCCCTCAATTTGAGTTTGTCTGATATTTCTTCATTAGTTTTAGGTTATGAATTTCAGGCTAGAATATCACAGAGGCGATATTGTCTCCTAAGCACTTCTGGCATATTTCTGTTATTTCTTACTTTCTTTCATTGTAGGATGTGTCGGACTCCGCTTGTACTTTCCCTGACCGATCCTTGAATCAGTCATTTCTCCAAGTATTACCAATTGCTTTTAGCAAAGAATACTTTTCAAGTACATGGTACCAAGAACTGTACAAGAGAATGCTCATGTTCTTGTGTCCTTTCACTGGACAAAGCTACAAATACTGATACCTCTAATTTCAGTCCAATTCTGTAGGCTTTGCTCCATCTCACACTTTTATGTCCTCTCTTCCACAGTGAGAACCCTGATCCTGGACAGTATCAGTTTATTCATATATTTGTTCGGAGCTGAAAACAGAATAGTTTCTTAACAGTACTCATGTTACTGCAGAAAAACCAAGTCTATCAAATAAAACACAAAATTGATTGATAACTGGATGCAATTATTTTTGTGTATAAGTTGAAGCTTGAAATATACTATGCTTACAAATTAATTAAATTTGTAAATTTTTCCCTTCACATTTGCATCTTTTTTGACTACAGTTGGGTTAACTTACCTCTGTATTTTATTTTGGATTCAAAATATAGATATTGGCTGATGTATTTATTTGTATAATTTGAATACTATAAACATTGTCTACTTTCAAAATCCAAAATTTTGCAAAACTCAAGTGATGTATTAAATTGAAAGTAAAGTGGTTAAACTCAAGTGAAGTGTGGCCCATCCCCCATCCTTTTACCTCTGTTCCTGCTCATTTGAGTAAGTAACCAATTTCAATTACTTCTAATTATTATTCTATATTTCTGGGTTTTTAGATCCTGTTAGAATTTACCCCTGAGGCTTAGGTATATTGCCACTGGTCTGAAGCAATCTTTTGTTCAGGTAAAGGGCATGAGAGAGGTTTTTCAGTGAGCAACAGCAATGATTGTCACAGTCACTCGGGGAATTATTTGGACAACATTGTGGGCAGAGAGTGAGGTAAGGGGGAAATCATAAAGCAGGGAACCCTGCTAAAGGGATATTGCTCGTGAAATCAGCTGAGCCTTTCTTGAATTTTACACACACCCTAGTCACTACCAGCTCCATAGATATTAAATCTCAAATATTTATCTTCCAATGTCAGGAGACTACTAGCAGTGTGATCTGGAGCAAATTGCTAACCTCTCTGAGCTCCTACGGGTCATTTCAACTCCAGAAGAGGAGATGTGAGCCTATCCATGAAGTAACTCAGAACATTTTTCCAAATTTACTTTTAATCAATGGTTTTAGCTGAGAACATGCTTTTTTTTTAATTGGCAATTATATATTCCTTTTAACACTACAGGAACCCCAGATCCTTTTAATAGATGGCATTGTAATTGCCATTTTCATCTTAAGCCACTTTATTTTCGGAGGGAATGAGAGAGTACATCAAGAACATAATGAGATAATTCAATGAAAAAGATGAAACGCCTGACTACCACACAGGTAATAGCTGACAAAAACGTCTCAAGGGGCAATAGATCAGGTAATGTAGAGTGGAGAACTTTCAGTTGAGTGGGTGGAATATATTGTTATTAATTCCCCCACGTGCACACAGCCATTCTCAATGATGGCGCTTGACCTGGCTTCTCAAAAGAGAGGGTGCTGTGCAGATCAGTAGTGGGGTACAGAGGCAGTAACCAGGGCTTTGGAGTCAGCCAGAGTGGTATTCAAATTCCAGCTCAGTTATTTATTATTGTATGCTGCTGAGCTGTTAAATGTGGGCAAGAAATCCTGACCCCACAAGACATTAGGTGCCTTTGATATGATAATAAATGATGAAAGCCAAATACACAATAAGTGTGAGTTCCCTCTGCAACTTTCATGAATTTACTTCTGTGCCCTGACAAAGCCCTATTTATCTGTATATCCTCTCAGCCAAACAGCAGGCTTGACCTAATACAGCTGTGAGGGTTAGACAATAGAGGAAAGAGAGCCAAGAGAAACAGTACTTCTTGCAACACCACACCCAGTATTCCTTTCAAGACTCAAGGAACACTAGTCACCTGCTTCTCTCTTCATAAAGAAAAATTAATATATGTATAGGACATCTGTTCAGCATTTAGCCTGTGTATTGGATTTTGTTGGTGATAAAAAGAAATATAAGATGTAGATACCACCTTCCAGGAACTTAAAATCCTGCTAAGAACCCAAAGTAAGCACTACGCAAAGCAAGTAGCCCTGGCCCAAAGACCAACCCAGTCACTTACTAGCTATGTGACCTCCAACAGTTACATAACCTCTCTGCACCTCTATCCTCTCCAGTAAAACAGTCTTCCATACCTGCATCAGGTCATTATGAAGTTTAGAACAGCTACTGCATGTAAGGAACTTGGTACAGAGTTGGACTTGGAAAATCTGAGTTCCTTTACTCTTAACCCAAATAATAGTTAAATAATGTAACCGAAGATTTATTATAAGTAGTTTATATTCATTGCCAATGGATATGCCTCACTAAAGCCTCTTAGAGTTTAGTGGAGGGCAGAACCATTCAAATTGAGATAGGTGAGGTAGATCTCTGGATGAATAAGGGAAGTAACTGGCATTCTCCAGGGGTGGAGTGATTTTCTCAGATGTACCATGGAAGCTTTGGCTTCAATCCCTTACTTTCTAATCGAGTGATAAGGAACAAAGTCTGGGGTACCCAAGACAGAAGTGGTACACTGAAGACAGAAAGAACTCATCCAGTTATCCACCAAGAGCCCAGACTACTGTTTGCCTTCCAGCTACAAGTTCTATCTATGTATTCCAAGTGGTCTGTCAGCCCACTGTGAATAAATAGTCCCTCCTCCTGGGGTAATCAGAATCCACTGGGCATTAATAAACCAAGAGGAGGGCAGAGGCATGGCTGGTATAAACACAGTGTTGTCAACAGAAATATGTTCACCCAAATATTCCCACAAGGTATTGCTTCAAATAAAATGCACAAGGAAATTTACTTGGAGAGGAGGTTGTTGCTATCAATCACCAGTTGTGGTAAATTATGTTACTGTTCCCTCTTCAGTAAGAGAATCATACTTCCCTACTCTGCCAGAACTCTCTGTGGGTGATGCACAGTGGTACCCCATCCATTTTCAGGATGGCTATGTGATATCTCTTGGTCAGTGAAATATGAGAAAATGGAACAGCACCACATCAAAGCTGAAACATTAAGTGTGTTTCAATGGCCAATTTGGCTCCATGTTTTTGTTTTCTTAGATGATACCACTGTCATTCTGGTTCCAGAATGAGAAAGCCTTATGCTCAAGGAGAGTCAAACAGAGCTGAACCATGACAGACAGAGTTAAGCAGGTCAATAGAACAACACCCATGAGCTAGAAATGTTTGTTATTGTAATACACCAAGGTGTGGGAGTTATTTGTTGCCACAGGAAAAGCTGATTAGTACATCAATACTAATTGCATATTTTCTCTATGCTGGTACAATCCTGAGCATTTCTGTGTTCTTTCATTTAATGCTTACATTAATGATGTAAGGTAGTGGTTTCAGTTAGGGATTCCCATTGTAAACATCAGAAGATTATTCAGATCATATGCAAAAGAAATCCATGATGGAACAACTGAATCTGGATGTGCCCTCCCACCTGAATCTGGAGGTTCCCTGCCTCTTGAAAGAATTTTTCAGTTCTTTCAAACAAACAAGGTTTATGAAAGAGTTGTTCTCAGGATTTGAGGTGGTAGGCAATGAAGAACAGTGATCTCTGAAATATGGGAAGCAAACATGAAGATCCCTGTAATTGACCCAGTTTACTGCCTAGAGAGAGTTTCCATGCCGTAGTGCAAAAAAGGAGCAGCTGGAAAGAGTGTGGTGATTCCCTTGATTTGGGAATATAGAGCTGAGAGCAGGGAGGCTAGGATGACTCCCCAAAAAGAATAGAATGAAAACCTTCATAGGTCACAGAGGACCAGAAGTAATGCTATTCCCACTACTCGGTGGGAAAAATTACCAAGCATGAAATGAAACTGATATATATATATATATATATACACACACGTAAATATATATATCACAGAGGAGTAATGTCAATCCATTGAAACTAACCATGAAATAACACAAATAATAAAACTCATAAACAAGGAAGTTTTTAAAAATAATAGGGCTGTTTTCCATATGTTTAGACACTAGAATAAAGACACTGAAGCTATAGAGAAGGCCCAAGTAGAATTTCTCGATATAAAATCTACAGTGTCTGGAATAAAAATATTTTGGATGGGATCAGTAGAGATTAGACATGGTAGAAGGAAGGATTAGTGAATTTGAAGACATAAAAAATGTTGTTGAAAATGACACCAGGAGAAAAAATAGATGAGTAAATGAAACAGAATAAAAGTGAGTTGTGGCCCTCCCTGGTGGCGCAGCGGGTTAAAGCACTGCACTGAGAAGCTAAAGCCACTTCCGCATGAGTTCGATCCCCGCCTGCCCCCGGAGGAGACCACATGGCGTGGCAGACCTCTCCTGACCCGCCCGCTGCTCCCCTCAGCAGTGTACTTCGTTGATCTGCCTGTTCTGCTCCCCACTCTGTCTCTGGTGAAGTCTCTCACTGCCTCTGAGCCTCTGGCCTGTACCCCAGTTCTGTATGTACAAATAAATAAATCTTTAAAAAAAAAAAAAAAGTGAGTTGCAAGACCTTGGGTGTCTGTATATATATATATATTTTTTTTTTTTTAAAGATTTATTTATTTGTGCATACAGAACTGGGGTACAGGCCAGAGGCTCAGGGGCGGTGAGAGGCCTCACCAGAGACAGAGCGGGGAGCAGGACAGGCAGATCGACGAAGTACACTGCTGAGGGGAGCAGCGGGCGGGTCAGGAGAGGTCTGCCACGCCATGTGGTCTCCTCCGGGGGCAGGCGGGGATCGAACTCATGCGGAAGCGGCTTTAGATTCTCAGTGTTGTGCTTTAACCCGCTGCGCCACCAGGGAGGGCCCGGGTGTCTGTATATTTATAATTGGAATCTTTGCAGGACATAGAAGGTGCAGAAAAAGTACTTTGGAAATAATGGTCAAAATTTCAGTGATAATAGAATGAAACCCACAGTCCTAAAGAGCTCAATGCATTTCAAACATGAAACATGAAACTGAAGGCAAATTAGACTTTTTCAGACACACAAAAGCTAAAAGAATTCATCAATGTAAGAACTACACTAAGAGAAATGTTACAAGGAAATCCTTAAGACAAAGGGATACTATACCTGATGGAAATATATATCTTTACACAGGGAAGAAAGGTATTTGAAGTGGTAGCCATATGGGTAAAAATATTGACTTTAAAGTTATTAAATCTCTTTAAGTGATAATCAGTGGGTTAGAGCAAAAGTAACAATGTCAAGGGGTTTATAAGATATATAGGAGTAAAATGTACCACAGCTGTACCCAAAGGTAAAGAGGGGAGATATGGAAATATACTTTTATATTTTGTAAAGTTCTTATACTGTCCATGAAATGGTGTAATATTCCTTGATAGCAGTTTGTGAAAAGTTAAACATGAATGCCGTAAGCCCTATAGCCACTACTAAATAATACAAAATAAATATATGTAATAAACCAACAAGAAAATACCAAGAACTTATAACAAATAATCAGGAAAAAAAAAAAGAGGGAATAAGAATAATGGGACAAATAGAAAACAAGTAAGCAATCTGCTAAATTTAAATCTAACCATATTAATGCAGTAGTCTAAATACTCCCAATCAAAAGGGAGATTATCCAATCACATATTGGAATTAAGTCACAGCTATGTACTCCCTACAAGAAATTTGTTGTCAATTGGAAGACTTACGTAGGTTAAAAGCAAAAGAATGTGAAGGATACACCATGCTAACATTAAAATGAAACTAGTGTGTGGACCTCCCTGGTGGTGCAGTGGGTTAAAACACAGCACTGAGAAGCTAAAGCCACTTCAGCATGAGTTCGATCCCCCGCCCCAGAGGTGACCCACATGGCACGGCAGACCTCTCCTGACCTGTCCACTGCTCCCCTCAGCAGTGACTTCATTAATCTGCCTGTTCTGCTCCCCAGCCTGTCTTAGTGATTCCTCTCACTGCACCTGTGCCTCTGGCCTGTACCCCAGTTCTGTATGCATAAGTAAATACATCTTTAAAAAAGGTAAAACTAGCATGGATACAGTACTGTCAAGCAAAACAGAGTTCAAAGCAGTTGAGTCTTCATAGGCCCCAAGGTTCATTTATTAAAGGTACATAGTACTCATAGGTGTGTGCACCTAAAACAAACACTTCAAACGTGTGAGACAAAGCCTGATAGAACTGCAAGAAACTGCAGACAGATTCACAAGAACAGTTATAGATTTCCATATCCTCCTCTTAGTAATTGACAGAACAGGTAGACAGAAAATCAGAAAAGACACTTGAGTAGCACAATCAGCTTGACCTCATAACTATTTCCAAGCACTCTACCAAATAGCAGAATACACACTCTTTACAAGTACACCCAAACATGTGTAAAGATCAATTATATTTGGAGTCAAAAAATAAGTTTCAGTAAAGTTAAAATTACTCAAATCATACGAAGCATGTTCTCTAACCACAACAGGATTAAATTTGAAGTCAGCCCAGAGTGATGTCTGGAAAACCTCCAGAGATTTAGAAGCAAAGTAACACAAATCTAAGTAACCTGAGTGAAAGAAGAATTTTTTGAAGTTATGAAGCATATTTCGAACTGAATAAAATGTGTCATGGCAAAATTTATGGGATGCACCTGAAATAGTACTTAGAAAGAAATGTGTAGCATTAAATACCTATATGAGACAAGAAAAATGGTTTCAAATCAATGCTCTCAGTTTCTACCTCAAGAAACTAGAAAAAGTAAATGGATGTCAAAGTTAGTAGAATGAATGAAATAAGGAAGATCAAAGCAAAAACCAATGAAATAGGAAACAGAGAAAATAAATGAAACCAAAAGCTGTTTCTCTGAGGTCAATAAAACTGATAAGACCCAAACCAGAATGGAAACTTGGATTTTAAAAAGAGATTCAAATGACCAAGTTATCAATATCAGAAATTAGAGAGGTGACATCGCTCTCTATGGATGAAACTTGTATTAAAAGTCTAATATATTCAAAACTAGATGAAATGTAAAAATTTCTGGAAAGCAAATTACCACATCTTTTTTTTTTTTTAAGATTTACTTATTTGTGCATATAGAACTGGGGTACAGGCCAGAGGTGCAAGGGTGGTGGATTCACCAGAGACAGAATGGGGAGCAGAATAAGCAGATCGATGAAGTGCACTGCTGAGGGAGCAGGAGAGGTCTGCTGAGCCATGTGGGTCACCTCTGGGACAGGCAGGGATCGAACCAAGTGGCTCTAGCTTCCCAGTGCTGCATTTTAACCCACTGCGCCACCAGGGAGGGCCCACCACATCTTATTTAAAAAGAAACAACTAGATTATCTTTCTACCTATTAAAGACATGTCTTTTTCAAAATCTCCCACAAACAAAACTCTAGGGAGAGATTACTTCACTGGTAAACTCTCTGAAACATTTAAGGAGGAAATAATACCAATTCTATAAAAAAAAAACCCTTCTGAAAAATAGAAGAAAAAGGAACACTTCTTAACTCATTCTTGAAGAGCAGCATTAATTTGATGCCAAAGTCAGGCGAAGATATTACAAGGGGAATAAGCACAGACCAGAGCCCTGTGAACATAGACACAAATGGAGTCATTAGCAATGCATTTAAGGGTTAAAACATCATGACTAAGTGGAGTTTATCCCAGGAATGCAAAGTTAGTTCTATATTCAAAATACAAACAGTGCAACTCATTGTCAGAACAGACTCGAAAGAAAGAGAATTGGAAGTCACAGAATGGCTGGGAAGCCTAGAGAACTAGATCCAGAAAGAATCAGGCAAGAACAATGACAACAAAATCACAGCAAATCCAGGGCAGCAGAACCGCAACTGGAATCACGCCGCAAACTCAACATGCTGAGCTGTGCCACTACTGCCAGCGCTGATGCCCAGCCCAACGTGGGCACCACAGCTAGTGCTCTCCCTGGTCTGGATGTCGCTGCTGCCAAGCCTGCCTCCATCAAAAGGAATTCTCCATCATCCTTGCTTTTATGAATGACTGGTTCCAGTTTTAAAGACCTAAGAGGAAAATTTTGATTGGTCAAACTCAGGAAACCTGGAAAAAGGAGGGATGTCACCTCTCTAATTTCTTTGTTGCCAACAATAGAATCCACTTCATCTATTTCAGCAGGTGATTTAGTAAGAAAGAATACTCACTAAGTAACTGAGATTGTTGAAAATATGGACCAAAGACAGGCATACTGATTGTGAGACAGAGGCCCAAGAATGAATTTTTGCCTAATTATCTCCCTAAAAACAAGAAATCTCAGGTGGCCCAGGAGATGGGGACAACTGTCCAGCTTTATCTCCCATGGCTAAGACTTGCATGGTCTGTTTTTTGATGCAGGTATAGGTGAACCCTGACATATTCGTTTTTCTTTAAATTGCAAATCTCTTTTTTTCTATGTTCTCCTCCTAAGTCTATTGCTCCCTTTCTAAAGACCGTGTAACTTCACTGGGGTGACCAGAAAGCAGGTTCACTGTCTATGCACCCTCACCCTCCACCTTTCAAACATAATTGAAATTTTTCTTTTTTCTTACTAATTTCTCTTGTGTCGATTTAATTATTTTTCAGCCCCAGGACCCTCAAGGGTAGAGGACAATTAGCTTCCTCCCCACCAAAATCTAGGCTCTGGACTGAGATTTCTGGAAATCCCTATGATTATACTGCAGAACCAACCTGGCAAGAGAGCTTCTGCCACACTGAAATGAAGCTGCCACTAACCCAGGAAAGACCCGCATCTCCTTCTCTGGAGTACAGGTCTAAATGGACACCCCTGTCCAGGGAGTTTCCTCAGGTAGCTGCTTCTGAAACAGACTGATGTGTCAGTTTGGCAGAATCCAGATCACATCTGTATACAGTGGCAAGGAAGGCTAGGGAATGAAGGAGGGGGTTGTTTGACTTTACGAAAAACAAAGTATGAATAGGATTTGTGTGAAATTTGGGAGCCATGACTAAGAGCTAGACTTTATGTCCACCCGTGGAACGTGACTCGTTTGCCTACCCAGGTTCATGTGGTGTGGAGTTCCTCAAGTTCATATTTTTATTTTCTCTTTAGTTTTACCTTTTCTAGAATATCCTATTTTTGGAATCACACAGTTTGCAGTTAGGCCTCTTTCACTAAGTCTCTTCCATGTCTTTCTATACCTTAATAGCTCACTTGCTTTCGGCACTAAATAGTATCTCAATGTATGGGTGTTCCACAGTTTATTTATTCCATCACCTATTTGGCTGCTTGGGCAATGATGAATAAAGCTGCCATAAACATCTGTGTGTAGGTTTCTGTGTGGACTTAAACTTTCAATTCTTCTGGGTAAATATAACCAAGCAGCACCATTGATGAATCATATGGTAAAAGAGTATTTCAGTTTTGTAAGAAATTACCAAGCTGTCTTCCAAAGTAGTAATTCTGTTTTGCACTCCTAGTAGTGATAAATGAAAGTTCCTGGTTCTACATCTGCATAGCACTGAGTGCTGCAGGAGTTCTGGATTTCTGGCCATTCTAATTGGTATGTAATATTATTTCATTATAATTTTTAAAAAAGAGTTATTTATTTATGCATACAGAACTGGAGAGCAAGCCAGAGTGCAGGGGCGGTGAGAGGATTCACCAGAGATAAGAGTGGGAAGCAGAACAGACAGATCAACGAAGTGCACTGCTGAGGGGAAGAGCAGGTGGATCAGGAGAGGTCTGCTGCATCATGTTGGTCATCTCCAAGGCCAGGGATCGAACACTCACTAACACCGAAGCAGCTGTGCTAGCTTGCAGTATGCTGTGTCCTAACCCGTTGTGCCAACAGGGAGGACCTCGTTATCATTTTAATTTGTATTCCCTGATGACATAAGATATAGAGGATCAAATCTTTAGCACTTCATTTTGATGGACTGACCAATGCTAGACAGTGAATCAACAATCTCACTCCTAAGAATAGGCCCAAGAATACGAACCCAGATGTATTAGTGGACTGTTCAAGAATGTTTGTAGCAGTACTGTTCATAGTAATATCAGTCTAAACAAACTAATATCAGTCTAAACATTCCTTTAAAGAGAAGGAAAATAAAATGCTGACTAAACTTAATCAGGCTCCTCTGTTCAACTAGTCTTGTCTTTAGACTTCCCATCCTTGTAGAATCCAGTTTCAGAGATAATCTTGCTATGTCAGTTTAGGGACGCCCCAAAGGGCTAGACCGAGTTAGCTCTGGCCACCCCTTGATATCTCATCAAATTCTACATTCCTCACCTCCACCTGGTTAGTTAGTCTAGCAAGAATCCTTAGTAATTTTCCCACTACTGCCCTCTACTCTGCTCCTTAGGGATAAATTCCTAGTGTCCTTGTTACATCTGTTCTGTGCTGGATGCAAAGATGTACAAGGTACAGATACTTGCCCTCAGGAGGCCTCCAGTCCTAAGAGGGGGACAGACATGCACATAATGGCCAAACAGTAGTGTAAATGCAATACTTGGTTAGTGCCCCCTTTTGCCACCCCCTGAGGCTCCCCTGGTTCAGAAAGGATCATCTTTTGCTTGGACAATTTCTGTCACTTCCACACTGACCTTCTCCACCCATCCATCACTCTGCTGCTGAGAGATCTTTTTAGTGCGTATCTGACAAAGGCACTGCCCTGGTTTAAGGTCTACCCAGCTGATCTTGGGGTCAGGCCAAATTCCTTGCAGTGCTGTTCTCCAGCTCCATCTACCATCTTCTGAGAGTTCACACACCAGGCACCTCACAGGCTCTGCACCCAGGTGACCATCCTGTCCTCCTGCTACTCATCCACATAGTCGCCTTCTCAGCATTTTCGGACTCCCCATCATGTCTGGGAAAGGAGCCTCCATCAGATCATTTCCTCCTGGCTTGTCTTGTCTGTGTTCCTGATAAAACGGGGATTCTGCGTCTAGGCTGTTGCCTGGTGCCAGTCAGAGAAAGGAGGTCCGCAAAGGACTATGGAAAGCCCTGAAGTCAACGCAAGGCGCAAAGACTAGGACACCCATGCAGGAACTTTCAATTTCCCTGAGGAAGCACAGATGTTAGGAGCGGGCTCTGGGCCTGGGCTCTGGCCACACCCGCTCCATTATCTCTCAGCTCAAGCTCGCAATGAAGCTGCTCACGGTCCGCGGGTAGTGAGCGGAGCAGACCTCCTTGCGTCTCGGGTGGGCGGGGAAGGACGCGTGAAGCAGGTGTGGTATGAAATTGGACTTTGAAAGGTGAATTGAAGCCTGATTTAAAAAAATAAAGTGTGACATGCATGTGTCTGAAGAAGGGAATACTGAACCATCCTCTCTCCTAGGCTGCTTTTCCTCACGTGCGTTGGGGAAAAGACACCAAAGCTGCCGAGTGACAGTGGATATCTCCTCCCAGTAAGGGGCACCCAGCCGAGAGCTCCCCGCGCGCTTGAATGAATGGGGAGGGACCCGCGCGCATGAATGAGACGCGCGAGTGAGCGAGTGCTGGCGAGCGGGAGGGTGAATGGCGACCGCGCCGCGACTCCGCAAAGGGGAGCGGGCGCGGGCTCGGGCGCGGGCTCCCGCTCCACTTCTCTCTCCCGCCAGCTGGTGGCCTCGGGAAGGTGGCGGCGCCGGCAGCCGCCGGAGCTGGGACGGGCCGGGGCGCGGGATGGTGGGGGAAGGGGCGTTCCCGGCGGCCGCGCCTTCCGCGGCTATTGGATTAGTGGCCTTCAGGGATGAGCTCAGCCGGATCGGCTTTCAGCTGCAGCCTCCCGGCCCGCGGGGAAGGCGGGGAGCGGGCAGCGGAGGAGGAGGAGGGGAGGCGGCGACGGCTGCAGCATCCAGAGCTGGCCCTGGCGGCCGGCGCGCCCGGCGCACAAAGGCGCCCTGCCTCTGGGGAGGGAGATGAGCGCACGGCAGCCCCGGCCCGGGCCCCAGCTCCAGCCTCCGCTGCGTGCGCCCTGGACCCTGGGGAAGAAGCTGAGCGCATCAGGGGCCGGCGACCGAGGCGCGGCCCGTGAGCCCTGAGCTCTGGACTCGTCGCCCTTCGGGTCCGGCACTGAGCTTCCAGACGGCTAGAGCGCGGGCCTTGGCGCGCCCCCGCGATCGGCTTCTGGAAGGCGCTTCCCCACTGGGATCCGATCTCCCGCGCCGGAGCGCCAACTTCCCCAAGAACGCTCCAACTCCAGGCCATCCAGCTGGGCGGAGGGGGCGCTGCATCTGGGTACTAGCCGAGAGGACGTGCCCCTTGCCCCGAGGAGCAAGCCCACATCTGCGGGGTCGCTCGGGCGCCCCTGAGTGGGCGGCGGCGGTGGACGTCTGTCCCCGGAGTCCGGGACTTCCCAGCGCTGGCGATTCCACCGGGGCAGGCTCTTGCCCTCTCTTTTATGGTAAGTACTTTCCAGCATCTGCTCTGGGGTGCGCGGGAGCTCGGAGCGGAGGTCCGGCTACTAGGACCTCGTGCGGTTCGGCTCTAGCCAAGGTCCGCACTCGGGTCTCCATCCCTGGGAATTCGTCTCTGCGGTTGTGGCAGCGGGAGCTGTTAAGGCTTGCGCTCAGTTTGGGGGCGCTTGGGGCTGCCCCTTAAAACCTTAGATTCGAAGTCTGCTGCTTCACTGCGTAGAGGAGACGCATAAAAAACTGCCTCCCGAGTCACTCCGCCTGGGTCTGGGTCCAAGACCCGTCGTCACTCACACTGGCTGGTGACCTTGGGCAAGGCGCCGAACCTCGGTTTCCTCATCCGTAGGATGGGGATGACAACGACACCCGTTTTAGAGGGTTATTGGTAGGAGCAACGGGGTAGGTACTTACACCATATGTATTGTAGATCTGTGCCGGACACGAAGGAAGCACCGAACCAAATACTAGCTAGCAGTGCTAGTAGTCGTGCGAGCCCTGGCGTGTCATCTAACTTTGTGGAACAAGCGGCTCCTTCGACTATATAATAAGGACAGTCATTTCTAGGGGTCGCTTCGTTGTGGGGAGGGAATCAATCAGGACAATTGAAGTCGAGTGCCGTGCCTGGCACGCTGTGGGTGCTCGTAAAGTGGTGGCTGTTGTTAATGTTTACTGCTGAAGCTGGGACGGTGAAACTGGTCGCCCGCCGAGCACTGCTGGGGGGCAGCTCCTAGCCTCGTTTAGAGACAAAGTTGGCAATGCTCAGAAAGGGGGGTGGGGTGGGTCGGGGAGTCCGCAAGTCCCGGGCCAGGGGTGGGGTCTGGGAAGGAGGGAGGTGGAGAGCCTGGAGCGCTGCAAATGTGTCCGCTGGGGTAGCGCAGGACGCACCACCGGCTCGCAGCCAGTCTGGGACGCCAGGCCCAGAACCGCGAGCGGGCTGGGAGAAAAGGCGGGTGGGGGGGGAGTGTAGAGCAGTGGCTGCTAGGGCTTCCCTGCTGGCGGATAATGCGTTGTTGTGGACTGGGAGGGAGAGAAGGACACTGTGTACCCCTGTGGTATGAAGGTGCAGAGCTTTGCTCTAGAGTCAGTCTTGAATTCGAATTCCACCAGCCCTCTGGGTGACCTTGGGCAAGTTCTCTGATGTCTCCAAGATTACACATTTGCTCCATCCTCCTTCAGAGTGAGGTTGAGGGTGAAGGTAGTTTTCTCTAGGAATCTGAACCTCCCCATCCCCAATCCTTCCACCCACCTTTTGCCTGCTCCCCCACCGCTGCAATTTGATGAGTCTAAATTAGAAGACAAAAAGTTATGCCTATTAAAAAGGAGAATCCAGGATCTGCCTGCTCTCATCTCCACACTGCCGGAGGAAGAGATTAGTGCACTGACTCTTTGTGGCTCTCTCTAGGTCTCCCCCGCTCTGTTTCTCTCCAACCAGAATCCTGCAGCTTCTGTCACTCTGTCTGGTCCCAGAGCCTTCCTTATCCCACCCCAAGACCTTTATTAAACACTGATGATTAATCTAGTTGGTTAGAAAGAAGTGTCAAACGCATGGCATAAAGATGCCTTCCACGGGGGCATATTCCTTGGAGACACCCTCTGATAAATTCCATTTTCAAAAACTTGGTTTGAAAGCGGTAGTAAAAGGAATTTCAACCACCTCTGGCTAACATCAAACAAAAAGCTGACTTGCTGACTATTGCACTAAAATCTCTCTCCAGTTTATATTTCTACTTTATTTCAAAGACTGATAAATTATTTTAAAAAGAATATCTTGGGCCCTCCCTGGTGGCACAGCGGGTTGAAGCACAGCACTGAGAATCTAAAGCCACTTCCGCATGAGTTCGATCCCGCCTGCCCCGGAGGTGACCACATGGCGTGGCAGACCTCTCCTGACCCGCCCGCTGCTCCCCTCAGCAGTGTACTTCGTTGATCTGCCTGTTCTGCTCCCCATTCTGTCTCTGGTGAAGCCTCTCACCGCCCCTGAGCCTCTGGCCTATACCCCCCAGATATGTATGCACAAATAAATAAATCTTAAAAAAAAAAAAAGAATATCTTTAGGGAAAAGAAATCACCAGAGTGAAAAACATGAAAAATGGGGAAGAATTGTCATTCCTATCACAAAGAGTTCATCTTTTTTTTTTTAAAGATTTATTTATTTATGCATATAGAACTGGGGTACTGGCCAGAGGTGCAGGGGCGGTGAGAGGCTTCACCAGAGACAGTGGGGAGCAGAACAGGCAGATGGATGAATTACACTGCTGAGGGGAGCAGCAGGCGGGTCAGGAGAGGTCTGCTACGCCATGTGGTCACCTCCGGGGCAGGCGGGAATCAAACTCATGCGGAGGTAGCTTTAGCTTCTCAGTGCTGTGTTTTCACCCGCTGTGCCACCAGGGAGGGCCGGGTTCATCTTTTTAATATGTAAGAAGTTCCTCAAGTCAACCAGAAAAAAAAAACCAAAAGGAACAAAAACTATAATTAGTTTGTACACACAAAATTAAATCACAGTGACACTCAAAACATAATAATCTGCTCTATTTCACTCAGTAAGAAAAAAAGCAAGTTAAAACTATACTAAGTTTTCTCGCATCAGAGAGTGGTAAACAAATAGTAAGAACAATTGATCAAAAATACCCTTTTAAAACTTGAATCAATTAAATCCTTCTCTGCCTTAGAACCAACTCATTGATGCCAGGGAGTGAAGTCTGGGTGCCCCAGGGTGGGGTTTGGGGGCTGGGTCCTGCCTCCTTTTCTCATCATCTTCCTCTCATTACCCTACACTTCCTGCCATGCTTGGTTTTGCGTCAATATTCCAAGAATTTTTTCATTTGCTGTCTCCCCTACCTGGGCTACTGCTCCCCTTGGCTTTCCTTAAGCCTTTGTCTCCTCATTTTGTCAGGCCTGTCCTTGGAGGCTTTACTCCTACCCCCAGAAAGTGACCAAGGCCTGGGCCAGTGCGGAGTTGCTCTGGGAAGAGACCCAGATGACTCTCCACACAGGGACGCAATTTTCCCTGGACGGCCTGGCTTCTGAAAGGTCCCTTTTCTGTTGCTACAGGAACATGGGTCTCTAGCAGTTCTTCTGCTACGACAGACTACTCAAAGTAGAAAATCAGGTGGTGGGAACCAGAATGAAATGACCAGAAGTCTCTGGCTCATTGTCATTTAAAAAAAAATAAGCATATAAATACATGCATTTATGTGACCATATCACAAGTATTAGGCCAAAAATGATCAACAATTAAAAAGAGCAGCACGTTTTTAATGAAACATGGTCCTAGATAAGTCTCCTCACTGCTGCTCTGCTCAAGAAATGGGGATCTGTCCTGACGGTGGGTGTAGTAAAAAAAAAAGTTGTCAGTACTAACCCCTTTGGGTAAGAGGAAGGTGAATTCAAATCAGATTTCAGGAAGCTCGTGGACCTTCACAACGGCTTTGCAGGGTGGTGTCGGCTCTGCAGGGTGGTGTTGATGAGTTTTCACTTTACACATTGAATTTAGGACTTAATCATCATCGAGTAAAATGTGTTTAATTATGAAAAAAAGTGTATTGCTCCAAATGTGTATTGCTCCTTCAGTCTGCCAAGTGCTGTCAGTTTAGACAGAGGCCACGGAGATGGTGCCAGTGCCGTTGGAGGGAGAGTTTAGTTGGGCCAGGGCTGGCGCTCCCAGCAGGAAAGGAACTTGTGGCACAGGAGGCCGCCATAGGGGTCTGCTGACAAGAACGAGGAGGCAGGGCCAACACTGCCACAGAGGATGTCTGGCTGTGTGGGTGTGGGGCAGGGTGGCAAGAGTCACTAGGCCAGGGGAGGTGCAAGTCTCCCAGGGACCCTGAGGTCTGGATGTGGTGCCTGGGGGCAGTTGGTCTGACCAGACCGGTGGCCATGCTGGGAGACAGGGATGAGAGAAATAAGCAAGAGCAGGCCTCCCAGATTCTGTGAGCCACTTCAGGGGTGCAGCTTCTCTCTGGAGAAGCCACGCAGAATGTTAAATGAGCAGATGTTCAGACCTACACCTTGGCAGCGTGGAAAACTAAAGAGGCAGAGTGAGGGAGACCAAGAGACAGGAGGATGCAGAGAAGGAAGGAGTCAACTGGGTATGTGGATTCTGTAGGGTCAGGAGTCCCCAGACGTCTGACATCTAGAGGGGGTGACGAGACCATGGGGAAGGCTTGTAGTGGAACACGCAGATGGTTTTACGAGGCTGTTTGCAGACACATCTAGCCTGGGGTGGCTAGAGACTTCCAGCTGAGGATGCTAGTCATAAGAGAAGGGGCAATGGAGAGAGAGAAAGAGGGAGAAAGGGAGGGGTGGCCAAGATGGTGCCCCATTTATGGGACAGACAGTGTTGTCCCTGGCACTAGGAGGCAGTAGGAAGTGGCCCAGCAAAACACCACATGCTGTCTCATGCAGAGTCTGAGGCCTACAGCAACTCCAGCACCCCACCTGGCTTTTAGTGCTGTGACGAGTCATCTTACAGTGACCCCAGAGCTCTGACTTCTCCGGGAAGAAGGAAAGTCAGGGCCAGCCTGGACCACAGAAGCGTCTCACTGATCAGCCATAAGTCATAATCTCCTGGAGTCTGAGTGTTTGGGTCTCTCTGGCCTCTTCACCTTCTCTTCCTCTCAAGGGAAGGGTATGTCAAAGGTCCCTCCAGAAACTTTTCAGATTTAAAGCAGGACCTTCAGAAATCCTAGCAGCTCCCTGTTAGAGGATTGCTCAGTCCAAGCCTGACGCATGAGTAGTTCTAGTTTTCTTTTCAGCATCCTGAGTTTTCAGATAACCAGTTACACCCAGGTCAGGCTGGGAGGTAAATGAGGGGCTAACACGTATCGTGCCCCTGGCATTGTGAGATTATTGAATTTTCTTCACGGGTGTTTTCCCAGGAGGCCCCCATATGTGCACCTGCCCCACCCCTGTCTAGGAGCTTGGCTCTGACCTGAGTCACACGGGGCCTCCCAAAGCCAGCTGTCCTGCAGACCAACCCACACTGTCTGGGCAACCCTATGGGCGTAGGGGCAGCAGGAGGCTGCCACGGCTGCACGTGGGCCTGAGGCCTCTGGTCTTGCTGCCTCTGAGGTGCGTCTTTCAAATGACCTTGCAAAGCTCACGGGGCCGTCACCGCCCAGCAAACCTTCATCCCATCCTCTAATCTCCTTGCTGGCTGGCAGCCAAAGTTACTGCTCTGGGGGCTGCTGGCTAAGTCACGCGTGGGAGGATTCCCATGGAAACCCCACAAGAAGGAGAGCCGGGAAAGCCTCATTGATTCACGCTCCAGGAAGACAGGCGTGAGGCCCTTCCACATAGAACTGGACAGATGGCTCTCTTTGTGAGCTCTGGGGTAGAAAAGACCCGCCCATGGTAGCTGGAGATCCGGTGAGGCTATAGAGGGGAGCATCTAGTGGTTGCCGATTAACAAAATCTTCGGGGCCTTTTCTGTTTATTCACCATTAGCAGGTTCATTTTGACTGAGCATCCTTTAATGCAACAACCCCCCTGCCTTCATACTGGTACTAAGAAAATCTTTAAAATCACCCAGCTGAACCAGGTCCAGGTAGGCCTCCCTGGTACCATTGTCCAGAGACAAAGATGGAGGCACAGAGATGTTACATGCATTGCCTCAGCTCACGGAGCTCTGCACTCCTGGGTCATTTCTCCAGGGAGGGTTCTCTGAGGCAGCAGGTTGCTTTATTCATTTGCTCACACTTCTGCATTGTGTCTACATTCACCCACCACTTTCCCTGAGCCAGAGTCATGCAGTCTTGGGGACTCCAGTGAGGGGACCCAGTGCCTGCTCTTAAGTTGTCTCCCATCTGGTGGGAAGGAGGTAGCAAAGAAGACATTATGGCCCTTTGCAATAAGTCGTGGTGGAGACAGGTACAGGGCCACCGAGAGCACAGGAAATGGGGGAAGGGTTCCCCCAGAGCGTTGTGTTGCTACCCGGGAATGAATTATCCAGATGTGTGTGTGTGTATGGGGGTGTATTCATACAGGGAGAGGGAAAGGACGCTGGCAGCAGCATCTGGCTTAGGGAAATTCAGGCAGGTGGGGATGCTGTTACCCCAGAAGCCCTGTAGAGCTGTTTGGGGGGGCTAGGGTAAGGAGTCTGAACTTTATCCTGAAAGCCACAGAGCATGATTGGCTCAGCTCTGTGTTCTGCAGATGCTGTAATGTATTTCTGAAAGCAATAAGCAGTCTATTAAATCCAAGTGCCATCAAGCTGCATACCTTTCACAGTCTTTGTAATTATTTAGACCCATCACTGGGTCTGACCCCTTTGGTGTGAAGTGATGGGCTTACACTTTCTGGTAGTCTCAGATTCCAAGGAATCATTACTTCTGGCTAAGAGAAAGAATGCAGTCCACCCATCCCCCACTCTCCAAGGCTGAAGCAGAGGCTACACCCAGGGGAGCTCATTCACCCAGTCCTTGCCCATTCCAGTGGCAGTCATGACCCTGGCCAACTCTCCCTGGGTGAGCCCACCAGGCCTCCGAGACTGGGCTTCTGGGTCCTGCGCCAGAAGACTGTCACATTTTGCAAGCTACAGAGTCTCCTTAAGCAGTGTGACATCAATGCTTTGTGTCTCCTTATTTCCCTGCCGGGTTGCAACACCCACCCGGGTTCTGGGAAGGGCAATTGGCAATTTAACTTTTTTGTTTTCTTGCTCAGCCATCATTGAAGCCCTGGGGCAGATCCTTCTGGATAATGTCATTAAGCCTCCCCATCCAAGCATGGCCTAAGAAATTAAGTTTAGTTTGGGGTGAATGTGATACAGGCACACTCAGGCATTGTTCAGTGTGACCTCTACTTACTGGGTTGAGCGTCAGTGTTATTTCTGTCAGGAAGTTAGCCTCTGATAGCGCCTGTGTGCCTTGCTCAGTGCCACCTGTTGTGATAGAGATGACAAGAAAAATATGACAGGCATGCTGGAAAGAGAAGGCAGGGATTGAGCCTGACTTGGCCACTACTGTATCCCTAGTTCTCCACTGCAGAGCCTGGCACATGGCAGATGTCCACTAAGTGTTTGTTGAATGAATAAACGAGGACTAGAAGCCGAAAAGATGCACAAATTGAAGACAGCAAGAATCAGCTGCTCAGAGGTAGTGACCGTGTCAGTGAGAGAACTAGGCCCAGTTTTCTGGGTCTTGACTCCAGCTTTGGCCTTTCCCTTAAAAGAAATCTGCATCCTTAAAAAAAGTAAGAGGTTGCTTTCTGAGAAGTCCAGTATTTCTTCTCCACACCCATATTTGTACTCTGCCTTGTCTTCGAAGCACTGTGCCTGTGTCTGTACATGAGGTGGCAAAGAAACCCAGGTGAAAGCTACCTGTCCTCAAAGAAATGCACATTGAGGTAGGAAAAAATAGATGAGCGGGGTCAGAAAGTACTGGCTGTCTGGCTCCAGAAGACTCACAGAAGAGCCCTGAGGTCTGGTGTATTAAAGCAAGCTTTGTGGAGTCATTGGGGCTCTCGGGCAGGGTTAGGAAGGCGAGAAAGGAAGGACTTGGGAGCCCTGAGACCTGGACAAAGACATGAAGACTAACCAGTCTCCCTGCTTCAGTTTGGGGCCTGTCTTTAGCCGGTCATTCTAGCCTCAATCTTGATCACTGGCTTGGACATTTCTGTGGGACTAAACCCAAGTTACTTAGCTGCCCTTTTATTCATTCCTTCATCCAGTCCCCAGTTGCAGGAGACTGGAAGACTTAGGACTTCTCTCGATCCGAATTATAGAGATTTTGAATCCTGGTTGGGGACGGGGCAGGCAGAATAGAGCCAGCACTACCGGCCAGGATTTGGCCTAGAAATGAGGAATAAGACATAGGTCCCTATTTCTGGGCATTTACTGTGCTCTCCATTCTTTACCCTTGACTTCTTTGCAGAATCCCAATTCATGCCCACGGTTGTATTCTTAGGAATCATTTGGGTTGTAAAATGGCAATTTTGGAGGACAGGCACAGTTAAGATATCACTTAACATTCACTGGGTTCCTCCTGGGTGCACTGTGCCATTCCAGAACTATCTTGATTCTTGCAAAGGCATGCAAGGTCAGCACACAGTTAGCACTTTTCTGATTATTCTCTGAGTAGCTTAGTCCTTGAACTGGCTGGGATTTGAACCCTGCCCTTCATTGTCAGCAAATGGTGCTGTCATGGGTTTTCCCAAGTGGTCAGCTGCTGTTGGGGTTAGTACTCCACGCTGCATTCTTTATCTGGGGGAGCAGCAAAGGGAATGTCTGTTATGGGTTCACCTTGCCACAACCCCAGTGTGGACAGCCTCGGGGATCCTAGCCTGCCACTGATGGGGATGGAAGCCCTGATATGCTGAGGTGCAAGTAGAGGGAAGGGGAGCTCCTGACTACAGCCAGCCCCAGGGAGAGGCCCTGTTCCAAACAGTGTGGAAGAGGGGAGTGAAGAGCCCTGTCGCACAGTGTCTCTGGGGACCACCAGCCCTGTTGCTTGCTGGCCCTTTGACCCCTAGAATGTCTCTGAACCTGTTTCCTCTTTTGAAAAAAGGATGAAGCAGTTGTTATACCTTCTGGCATACTGCAAATGCAGTGATTTAAGGTAAGTGATGGAAATAGCGCAGGGGCAAGGAAGCAGGAGATTTTGTGGGGACCAGCTCTACTATCTTTTAGTCATCTAACTCTGGTGGGACTGCTTCCCCTCAGTCTTAGTTTCCTGGCCCGTTAGAATGGATATATATAAGGTGCCTTTAAGTGAATTACAGAGCAGCAGATTTTAATTCCCCACCCCCTCCTGCAGCTGGACACCCTGTCCAGACTTCCAGGCCAGCCCCTTGGGAGTTCCAGTATCATGACTGAAGCTCCATGCTAAGCCCTGTACCTCTCACATATTATACTTATTTCTCATGATCTTTTTTGAGGCTGAAGGTCTGGGTAAAGGTTGATGTGAAGCTCTACAGTGAGTGAAAAAAGGGCAGTTTGTCTTGTAAAACAAAACTGGAGTGTTGAATTCTTTTGCACTCAGCTCATCTTTTCTATTTGGGCCCTTTAGTTTCAATTCTCCACCCCTCCTTTTCCGTCTGTCTCCTTCCTGTCCTCCTCTTCTTTCTGTCCCTGGACAGTAATGGAAGCATAATATGCATATTGTTTTGCACCTTGCTTAACTCCATTTCTATTGGATCTTCCATTTCAGTAGATTCTTTTCTCCAGCTACATAGTATTCCATTCTATGAACTTACAAGCATTTATTGCCTTACCATGTAGAGTCTTCAATGTAATAAAAGCAGAACTTATTGCAAAAAAAATTCATTCTGGGTCCTCCTTGGACCTGGGTCCTCCCAGTACTGTGCAGTGGGTTAAGCACAGTACTATGAAGCTATCCGCAGCTACTGCAATACTAGTTCTATCCCCAGCCAGGGAGCTGACCCGCATGGCACAGCAGACCTCTCCTGTCTCCTTGCTGCTCCCTCAGCAGTGTATTTGGTCAGTCTGCCTGTTCTGCTCCCCACTCTGTCTCTAGTGGATCCTCTCACCCCCCACACCTCTCTGGCCTGTACCCCAGTTCTGTGTGCATAAATAATAGTTTTTAAAAATTCATTCTGCCTTCAGTTTGGGGTTTTCCTAATTAAAACAAGGCTATTATGCAGCTTTTATAAACAATGCTGCATATATATGTAACACATATAAACAAAAACATATATTATACATTATCTAACATCTACACAATACATATTATATAATAGTACATGCATATTATATGCTCTGTTATGTTATATATGTGATGTATTTTATATAAATTGTGCATATTTGAGAATGTACCTGAACTACCGGATGTGGAACTACAAAGTCAAATGTGGATTTGCAGTTCTGAGAGACAGAACTGACTTGCTATGTGTCACGATAGCCCCATTTTGCCTACAGTTTCACGGTATTTGAGCCTGTCTGCCTCTCTCTCTTCTCCAACTTCTGGATTTCCTCTATTCTGAGACACCAATACATTTCCTTGTTTCCCTTTAGCAGAACCTTTTTTCAAGGGATCTGTTTATTTCTATTTGTGTTAGGGTTGGTTGCTCATTTTAGAAGCTTGTCATATATTTATTTGTTATTTGTGTCACAAATATTTCCCCATATTAAAACAACAAACAATTTCAATTTCTTTTATGAGTACTTTTTGTGACACCATTTGGCTATTTGCATTTCTTATTGTCTTATTTACATATTTTCATATTTACAAATCTTTGTCTTCTTCTTCCGCAACCCCATTTTAAATGATTCATTATAAATGGTTTATATCTTTTATTTTCTTAGTTATTGAAGCCACACATTTAAAGTACACTGAGTAACATGTAAAAATGTTCATTGTTTAATTTTCAGTGAAATAGCTTCAAGACCTAAGATACCAATCTTAGAAAAGAAAATTCACTAATATCTAATAGGCAAAAAAAGAATAATGTGAAGTATTTCTAAATGCTAACAATGTTTATATCTGGTTAATGAGATAGGAAGTGATTTTAGTTGTACAGTTTTCCAATTTCCTAATGCTTAAAAAGTGATTTATTATCTTTAATTAACTGGATTTTTAGAATAGCTTTTGACGTACATAAAACCGAGTAGATGCTGTAGGGTTCTCACATACTCACACCCTGTCTCCCCTATTATTTACATCTCATATAACAGGGTACATTTTTCACAGCTAATGGACCAACGCTGATAACGTGGCTACGAAAGGCCATACTTGATTCAGATTTCCTGGATTTTACGTAATTTCCTTTTTCATCCAGAATCCTGTCTCAGACACTGTGTTGCATTTGGTAGTTAGGTGTCCTGAGGCTTCCTTTTGCTGCAACCATTTCCTAGGGTTGTCTTGTCTTTGATGTAGGAACAATTTTTTTTTTTAAAAAAAGATTTAGTTATTTATTCATACAGAACTGGTACAGGCCAGAAATGTGGAGGGTGAGAGGATTCACCAGGGACAGAGTAGGGAGCAGAACAGGCAGATTGACGAAGTACACTGCTGAGGGGAACAGCGGGAGGGTCAGGAGAAGTCTGCCGGGCCATGTGGATCTCCTCCGGGGGCAGGCAGGGATCGAACTCATGCAGAAGTAGCTTAAGTTTCATAGTGCAGTGCTTTAACCCGCTGCGCCACCAGGGAAGGCCTGATGTAGGAACAATTTTGAGAAGTGCTGGTCAGGTACTTTGTTGATGTTCCTCAGTAGGCATTTGACTGGCATTTTTCCTCCCGAATAAGCTGAAGTTAGGATTTTGGAGAGGAAGCCTGTGATATCAGGGGTACATGCTATCAATGGGGTAGATTAATATAAGTGATATGAATAATAATAGTATAATAGATTAAACACTTCATTAAATGACTCTTATGTGTTATGGGTTTTGGGGGGGGTTCCTCCCCCACAAAAAAAATGCCATATATTAGACCACAAGTATATGGTTCATTAGTTTTCTATTTATTATGCATAACTTGCATATTTTGATCTTTTTATTTATTAAGTACACCAGTCATGATTTTCTTAACTTTAGTGGGATTCCACAGCTTTTTGATATGTAGAATGTGTTTTGTTCTTATTTTCTAGATATTCTGCAATTCTGAACAAATCTCTTTCTTGATCTGGGCTGTTTAAAAGAGAGTTTTGAAAAATATGCAAGTGGTAGAATTTTGTAAGCCATAATTTGATTAATGTCTAGTTTTGCTTCTTTGTTATCGGATTCTGTATTATTTCTGCCTTTATATATACATATATATATATATATAT